>NC_053168.1:67496532-67800282 GCF_016835505.1 Polypterus senegalus | reverse complement strand
ATCAGTTACATTCTGCTTTGTGTTAACCACTACTGCTCATACTTGCATGTCATTTATGAAAAGTCATTTATTGGACAAATCAATCCAGACAAATCAAATATCCAGCCACTACATCACAAGGATGGAAACTCAATGACCATCTGTATTACATTTTAAAGCCACAATATTGAAAATGTTAGACATATTGACATTTTTTTCAGAGTGGATTTTGTTACTGGTGTGGCTGTAAAAGTTACATCACATGACATATTCAGTTTGATGCCATATAAACCTACATCATGTGCGAAACCTTGCCCAAGATTCTGGATTCTCAGAAAACACAGTTTGAGGTGTTAGGAATAGTTTTGTAAAGACTTTTCTGAGTTCAATGACTTCAAATCTGGGTGATGTTTCTGGCCTTATTATTATTATTATTATTATTTTATTTTAAGTTTTGATTATCTGGTAATTTTGACCCTTGGTTTTTACCTTGATCATGAGTTTTCATGCTCCCTTCCACCATTCTTTTCTATTTGTGTTAGAACATAAATATTGTAAAAATACATAAGTAAAACCTTTTAGTAGTGATGACTGATCAGCTGCTGATCGAGAGAAGATGCTTTTTACCCCTAAATGACTTGATTGGTGATTGATAAATAATATTAGTAGAACCTGCTTTTGTGTGCTTTATGTTACATTAGTTGTAGTGCTCCTGAACACAATGTATTAAGGTAGTTAAGGAATCACATGTGTCATTCTGCTGCTGAAGCTGATAGTGAGTCTTGAGGAGAGAGTCAAGTCTGGAATATTAGCTTTTACATTAAAGAAAGTGGATTCATAAACTGATAAAAAGAGAGTCTGAGGAGTCGTCCTGTGTATGGAGCGCAATGACAGACTGTAAGAAAAGAGAGGGGTGTCTTTGGCAGAAATTAAAAGAGAAGCAGAGTTTAATTAAATTGTAATTCATTTGTAATTCATTTGTAATTAAAGTGTTACTAAAACAGACACTCCTTGTTTGAGTGTGGACCAGGCAAGTTTGTGTTTAGTGCACATTTTTAATTAGAAAAATTATAGATATGGAAGAATTTGCTCTTGCTTTTTAGTAAACAATAATAAAACTGCCTAAGGGCCAAAAGTGTTGATTTAACATCTAAACTTGTGAAGCAAGTCAGTGTTGTATCTTCTTGATAAACATCCGCATTTTATTAGAATTTAGGCTTGCAATTATGGCAAGAATTTTTATTTTCTTTTAGTATAATGGATACATATTTTTGTACATACTTTATTAATTTAGTAAAGCATGTTTAATTATTTAGTATTTTTATGATCACTGAATAATAAACCTATAGAATTTAATTTTGTTAATAAAAACATGAAAACATGACACATGTGGTCTGCAGTTTAATTATCAAAATACCACTTTAATGTAAAACATAAGGTTTCTGCATGGCTGGTTATGCAGGAACTTAGTGAGAAAAAATGAAAGGATAAAGAAAACAAATCAGAATTGATAAGTTCTAGTAACATGAAATTGGTGAACGGTATTAGCTCAAAAATGAGCACCCCTATCCTTTTTCTCTTTGTTAAACTGGGAATTAAGGAGTTTTGCATGTACAAAGGGAGCACACGGTACCTTCACTCTGACAATAAAGTTTGATAGGAAATGCCAAAAGAGAAAATAATAATAATAATTTAAAAAACCCTGTTTGCAAAGTGCACTAGGCTCACCGCCAAAGAAAAAAAGAAAAAAGTAACAAATGGGCTCATTGCAACCTACAAAATAACACCCAGCCCTATATGAGTTATTAGATGAATGGCTATTTTTTTTTAAATCTGTTTTTATCTGTTACATTCATTGCTTTTATTGTATTGACCATTCACAATCCAAAATAAGAATGTTGACAAAACTGCAAAAATTTGTAAAAAAAAAATGTGAACTGGACAAAACTAAGAGGAGTTTGCCCTAAAACCGTTGAATATGAATGTCGCAGCAGTGCTCCTGCCTTGGGGAGGAGAAGTGTGGCTTTGGTACTTTAAAGTTCAAATGCTACAGTGAAATGTTAAAAGCAACAAACCTGAATGCATAAAACTTGTTTAGTCTAAATTACAAAACAGTAGTGTTTTGTATGGCATATAAAGGGTCCGTGGCAGAACAGAGCAGGTGCAGAGGTTTTGTATAAAATTATGAAGCTCAGATCTTGTGAGTGTAGGTGTGTGGGGGGAATGCCGTGCAACTGTGGGAAACTGAATGGGAAAATTGCTCAATACGTGCACGAGTGAAGTTGGTTCAGCCACCCCTTATTAAGGCATGGAGGATTGCTAAATGCACCTGCACTCATAGAGTATAAAAACGGGTCAGAGTAGTCTGAAAATAAGAGAACAGAAAGAAAGAAACCAGAACATAAAAAAGAGAACAGGATTGTGCTAGAGCCATTGCTGAGGACAGCAGGAGAGGAAGTTTGAAGACCCCACAGCAGACTGAGGAGTACAGCACCTTGGGGGCAGATTGCTTCTGGTTAGAGGAGCAGGAGCAATCCGGGCTTGTGAAATCCTGTGGAGCTCTGAAGGATGGTGGCAGGAAGGTCATCGGGGGTACCGGCCGAGGTGGCTGGGACAAGAGTGAACCAGATGGTTGAACGGGTTCCCCAGTGTCTCAGCCCCACCGCTAAACCCAGGAGGTTGAACAGGGTAGACTTGTGAGTGAGAGAGAGCTCTGAAGGAAGCAAAATGAGGAGACGATCCTGTCATTGATTTTTATCCCTGGTTTTAACTATTTAATTTATTGACTGTTTTTTACCATCATCGCACTATTTTATGGATTGATTAGTGAATAAATTAGAACTGCACTGCACTTTGATCACTGTTTACTTTCCTTTTAATAAATGCACTTTGCACTTTTACACCAAGACTTATTGTTCATGTCCTCATTCTCCCTAGTCCATCTCAGCTAAGACTGTCAATATTCTGGGAAACAGAAGGAGCCCAAGGCTTTTGGCACTCAGGGCATCACATAGCACAAATGCAAAAAAATGTTTTAATTTAGTTGTTTGTAAATGCAGGTTTTACAAAATGTTAGCAAGTATTAGTTTGATAATTAAGAATTGAATTAGCTAAGTGTCAAACTACCATACAGTACAGTTAATTCCATTTGTAGGGGATGTTTTAGATGCTTTCTCACACCTAGCTAATACACCAACTTTCTTATTCAAGATCATCCTTTCAGTAATAACACTAACAAAGCAAGGAGTTTAAACAAAAATGGAAATTATAATTATACAAAATAAAAACTGACAAGAGAGTGTAATAATGATACCTCATGTTCAAATGAAGACTTATTAGAGTTAGTCAGTTAATTCTGAAATGTTCTGCACATTTTGCAAAACATGTAAATGAGTGTCATTCTTTATTTGATGAGATCTAACTATTTGTAATGCCTTACTTTTTCATGACCCTGTAACAAATCTTTCTTAAAACTAACTCCTTTATATATATATATATATATATATATATATATATATATATATATATATATATATATATATATATATATATATATATATGGGTAACATGTCAGGATGAGATCATTTTACAAGAATGTACTCCAACACCTACAAAATTAGTACTATGCCTCTGGCTAGGAGGATATATCACAGCATGAAAACTTCATTACAAAGAATTAACAATAATTTGGAAATTTCTTAAGCCTGTTTTCCCCAGGGTTTCCTTTTTTGGTGCACCTCACTCTGTGTGTGTAAAAAAGAGAGCTGTGGGGGAATGCCTTTTCAAGTCCCAGAGGGTCCATTTTCGCATCTTTTGACCAGCTGTGGACTTTACACAGATTGGCTCATGATGTGCAGTCAGGGAATAAAATAAGTGGGAGGGGGACTGCAAAGAGCCGGAGGAAAGTGGGCCGTCAGTGAGAAATGCTGTTTAAATGTGAGTTTACTGTTGCTATGGAAGATCTCAAACTAAATTTGTCAATGTGACAAGATAAGGTTTATGCCTACATTTTTTATCTTTGACTGTGGAACTTAGCAATATAAGGAGTATTTTCACTAATGAGGGGGAACCAGGAAAAAAAACAACAGTTTTAGGATTTGACAGTTATACCACATATGCATATTGTTGTTAGAGTAGGCACGTCATTGCATTTAAACACATATGGCAAATACTGATGCATACGACAAAGAGGCGGACTAGGCTTGTATTAGGCTTGAGCTCACAAATAAAATGGAGCCGTCAGACTTCAGATACTTTATACTGCACCACGACCCACCCCCCCCACTCTACCTGTGGCATGCAGTAAAATGACTGTTTTCTCTCTGCCAATTCCCATAAGTCTATTCCCTAATGCACATTTGATCTGTCCTTGTGTCTTGTAGCCCCGCACTGTTAATACATCAAGTAGGAGTTCTCATGTTTGCCAAAAACCTCACAGAACAGACATGAAGTCCTTAGCTCTGGCCAAGATTCTGCCTACACCTCACTGTCACCTAACATCTGTAGAGTGAGCATTTCAAAATAGTGTGGATTCGGACAATATCAAATACAATGGCATTTTTAAACATTTTCCTGCCCTGTTATAGGGTCAGTCTATGACTTACTGTATGAATGGGTTCCAGCCAAATCAGTGATTTATGAAAAGGAGGGCTTTTTTGTAATTGGGCCGGTCATTCACTTTCACGTTGATGTTTACCAGACTTTAGAAAGTAGAAATAGTCTTGACAGAACTGCTGGGTTGTAGTCCAAATCAGAATACAACCTCTAGCGGTGTCATTTTGTGGTCTTCTCAAATGTTTTTGAATGTCGCATCCTCTTGTGCAAGCATGAGAAACAATTGTGCAGAGCAGATTAGTGTATTTGTGAGTGGTGAGAAGTACGTTGAGGAGGAGTTTCCAAAACTGTAATATTAAATTTGATACAACAATTAAAACCAAAGGAGATAACCTAAGGGGACAGAAAAAGGCAAAAGACATTGCTTAGAAAGCTTGTTTTCTTGTTCCAGTGAATCTTTTCCTTTGAGGAACAAAGAGCAGGTTCCTGGTAAATGTGTCTTGGTCTGTTATAGCTAGCTTAACCATTCACAGATGAAAAGATTTCAGAATTACCCTGACAACGTAAAGTGTTATGGGAAACAAACAACACAATGACCCTGGTAAGGATGTTATCAATGAAATGGTCAACCATGGCAGAAAAATACTTAAACCTTGATACTGTCCAATTAGATGCTAGTTCAGCTTACTATTCTTGACTCCTATAAACTGATGTAATGTTCTAGTTAGACTTCAAAAGCAAGTATCGCTAAATGTTTGGTATATTTAAAAATCGTCATTTTGCTGATTACGTAAGACTACTGAAAAATGATCTGTTCTGGCCTCGACACCACCCCAACCTCCAGCATTAATGTTTTCTTCCATCTTATTTGTTATGTTGTTTATGTAAGCAGTGCTCCATTAAGCCTTGCTTTAGCAATTTGTACAAGTGCATTAAAAATGTTTTTGTGCCCTACTCTAATGGTTAAAATGTTTTTCTAAATTAAGACAGGTGACTGAATAGGAGAGAAGGATTGCGGAATGCAAACTTTATAAGAAGATGCTCTTGCCAGGATGAGTCAAAATAACAGCTTAACCTAGTTTTACACATAAGCAGAATTTTTGAAAAGCAAGAAGTAGCTGTTTATTTTAACATTTCTGCAAAGATAAAACTTGTTAACAGAGTTTTGTGCTCTCATCTTACTGGCCTATTGGCTGCAGTTCCCAGGCATTATACAACTGTCTCTGTGTGGTCTGCTGTTGTTTTTGCTTTTATTTTGGATTTTGACTGCTAACTTTTTATTTTTACATTCAGATTATCTTTTAGGATATGTGTTGATTCACAATTATTTTATCATTAGCTTATTTTAAGCAGTGCATGAGCAATTGGTGCAAAATTCTTCTGTTATGAGCTCAGCTCCAGTATGTGATCTTAGAAAACATTATTTTTATTACCAAGAACTTCCTTTTAAACAGCCTTACATCATTAATCTCAAATTTTTACACACACTTTTCTGACTTGCCTCCACACAGAAAATAAATAAAACTTCTAATACGTGAACACTTAAATGCTTAATGGTGTATTTTCAGAGCAGAGCAAAGTAATGGAAGCATTGAAAGTAAAATTAGGGTTCAAACTCCAAATAGGAGATGACCTAGTGTGGCCCCCGCAGTGTTGTACCACAGGCAGGCTCAACAACGCCCCAGGTTAGCGAATGAAGTGAACTTGGCCCATGCTAAGTTCAGGGACCAATATTTCACAGGGCCAATGCACGAAGAAACTTGAGTCGGTTCTACCTGACAAGTCTTGCCAAGTAAAACATACTTTCTAGCCTGCAGCTTGTTAACGAGTACTGTAATGTCTGATTCCATGAAATTTCTTCTTGCTTTTAATTTCCTTTGCTCCCTATAGTCTTTTCTAGAGAACTATTCAAGCTGATGTATCAATTTTATATGAGTTAATTTTCCCATATAAAGTACTTTCAAGGTACGCCTTACATAAATTCCTTAAAAATGTACATGCACCCAGTGCAGCAACATAAATAAGATAAGCCACAATTTATTACTTTAAAACTTTGCCAAGTTAAGTCTTATATTGTATTGAGTTCATGTTTACAGACACATTTTGAAAATGAAAGCTAATACATTTTGTGCATCTTTGGACTTTTAGGTTATTAGCTAAATGGGTAAGCATTTATGCATTTTGTTTTGCTAATTTTTCAGATTTTCTACTATTAGTTTCCATCTATTCTTTTTTAAAGCAGTTTTCTTCAGTAAATGACTAAGGGTGATTAAGGTGTATGCGAGCAGCATGGAGTACTGTTCAACACTTTATTTATTTCTACTCATGTGACTTGTTGAAGACAAGTAATAGAATAAAATAAAAAATATTTGATACCTCTTGCCCTACGTGTAACTTCAGTGCCTTACCTGAGTTTCCTTGTGTGTCTGAAACTCTCTTGACCATCGCTCCCTTTGTCAAGTGTGTTCCAGCAAGGCCTGCTTGTCAGATGCCATCACTCCTGTTCACTTTTGTACTTTCTGTCTTCCAAAAAGACTCTCAGCGTGCCTTTTACACCTTTATTCCTTTTTGTTTGTCTCCCACTTGCACTTCCTCTTTCAATCACGTCACTAAAGTCAAAGTGACCCTTCAGAATGCTCAGAGGGGTCAGACACACACTCAGATCTTAGTATTTTATTATATAGTAGTAAATTGTATCTCTTGATTTATTGGCATTTAGGTTAGTACACCACACATTCAACTATTACTTCAATTCTGCTCTTTTTAGCAATTTATCAGATTATCTGTTGCAGATACCACCAACGACTTGTGTTACAAGTGACCTCTGTGACTGTTAGTGCCATATATTGCAAAAAATAGCCAAAAGATATGAGGGTTTCATTTAATTAGATTCAGCAAAAAATGCTTTTGGAAAAGTTCCTCCTAATCGGGATGCATGTAGGTATCTATTAATTCAAGATGCACCTTCTAAATCTGTCGGATGCAACATTAATGACCCATATGTACATATGTAAATGGCACATTCTGTGCATTTTGTAACTTTTTGCCACATGGGAACAGCTTAATCATAAGAATTGTAGAACACTGGTGGGTATTTATGGTAGCATAGATGGAAATGTGAGGTAAATATGTTCAACCCTTTCATGATCATGTTGGATCAGATCTCTTTAACCTTTTTACCTTCTGCTATATAGAACACTAAGGGTAGAGTACTTCATATCTACAGAGCTTATGAATCCCAATGAAATTTCATACTTAATGACCATAGCTTACATAATAAGACCATTGTCTATATTTTTCCATCTTTTTGCTAAATTACATACACTAGACGGAAAGAATGAAGCACTGTCAATACAGTTAATACTCACAGCAATAACATTCTGAAATCTGCGTAATCCTGATTATTGCCATGGGGGTTAGAGCCTATCCCAGCAGCAATGAAAACAAGACAGAAACCAGCCTTATGCACAGTGTCAGTCCATTCGGTGGCCCAGTGAAGAACACACCTGCACTCACATAGGCCTGATTTATATTCTTTAGTGATCCAAACCTACATGTGTTTGGGATGTGGGAAGAAAGCCAAAATACGTTGAGAAACACCCACACAGACATAAACAGAAAAAGTCAAACTCCACATGGATAGTGTGGGATTCACACCTGGATGCTGAATCTGCTATATAAATGATGTAATTGAGTGTACCAAACCAAGTTCAACAATATGCGATTTGTTTTAGCGATTCTGTTATTTTTATTAATCTGTAGGGCTTTAGTTTGCTATGTGTGAAATTTTCAAGGTACAAGACGTATAGGTAACCTAAATTGTTCCTAGAGAACATCCTATACTATCTGTAAATATTATAGCACAGAATTAGGCCCGTAGTCAATAATGTATTAAAATTATGTATGATTCCAGAATATTAATGACACATGACGATCACCCTTTCTGAACCCATGGTCGCTGTTCCCTAAAACCCTTCCCTACGTGTTGCTGTCTCCTGCTTAATAATTCCTTTCATTAATTTACCTGTGATGAACAATAAGCTTACTGATCTATAGTTACTTGAATCTTCCTGATCACCCTTTTTACATAACGGGACTATATTTGCTATTTTCCAGTCCTTAGGAATTTCCCCAGTGTGCAGTGGCTTTCGAAAGGTATGTGCCAAAGGTTTATATACAGTATGTACTCACTGAGCTACTTTCAGTAATTGAAAATGGATGTTATCTGGTCCTGGTGATTTGTTTAATTTCATCCTATTTAATCTAAGTAGTACTTCTGCCTCTACAATTTCCAAATTACTAAATTAATCCTTAGTAGTCCCTGTTACTGCTGGGCGGGTATCTACTTCTTCAAATGTGGAAACATAAGAAAAGTACAATTATTGGAGTCTGTTTATTTTAATTCCCCCTAATTATTCCTGATATACTTTACCTTTTTTTTATTGTTCTTCTACTTTTAAAATATAGAAAGTATCTCTTTGGGTCATCCTTGACTTTAACTGCAATATTCCTCTCTAACTGCCTTTTAGCTTCCCTAATATACTTTTTAATGGTTGCTCTCACATTCTCATATGCCCTACAGTTAGCACTGGAGTTATTGGTCTTGTACATCTTATACAGCTGTTTTTTCTTTTGTAACTTCTTTTTCATCTCCTTATTTACTACCCACTTTAATTTCTTACTAATTGCAAAGTTTAGGATGAACTTTTCCAGCGTCATTTGTAAAAAGATTTTAAAAGTGTTTTAGTGCTTTTTGACTGTCTTTGCCCCTAAAAACTTATCCCAATTTATTCCTTTTAGACTTATTCAAATTTGATTGAAGTTTGTTGAACAGTTTTATTCTTTGCATCTGTGCTTCCAAAAACAATGAGAATTATATTATATTATGGACACTTGACCCTAGTGGTTCAATAACTTATACTCCCTGAATTCTGTCCTGGTTATTATAAAATGCTAAGTCTAGACAGGCATCCCCCACATTGGTGTTTTAACATACTATGTTAAAAAAACAGTCACTGATTACATCTAAAAACTCCTACTGCCGGCTAGCCCATTTAATATTTGTTTAAAGTCCCCCATAACTATAATATTCACTGTAAAATTTACATTTTTAATATTATTAAAGAGATGCACCCTTAAATTATTTTCTGAATTGGGGAGTGTAAGATATGGCCGGCCATTCATCCCAGCCAATACCCCCAAGCCGCCAGGTGGAGCCCTCCTTGCAGCATGGAGGTCCCCAGAAGACCAGCAGGGCATCATGGACAATGTGGTTTTTATGCACAGCCCTGCTGGATGCCATGGGGGCCACAGGAGGGAGCTGCAGGGAGGACCGAGGGCTTCTTTGTGCCCTGTGACCTGGAGGTTCGTCATAGGAAGAGCGACGGACTTCCGGGTTGAAGAAGAGGACTATTTACCCTGACCCGGAAGGAATAAAGACTTGTGGAACTGTTGGGCGCCATTGTGGTAGTTGACCCGGACACAGACAGGCAAACACGTTCATGTCACCCACAAACACGTTTATTTACAATATATTTACAGATAATATGGTCACTAAGACCCACAGTCCATAAGTGCACAAACCCCAACACAGTCCTGGCCACTCAAATGCCTTTCTTTGGGCCGCCTCCACTCTCTTCTGCCTTGTCCTTCTTCCACCCAACTCTAGCCTCTGAATGAAGGGAGACGGCCCCTTTTATACAGGACCCGGATGAGCCCCAGGTGTTCCCGGCATTCCTCCTCTAGCCACGGCCCAGCGTGGCAGAAGTGCCGGGTGTTCTCCCGGCAGCTCTCCGGGTATCCTCCAAAGTCTTCCCCCCAGCACTTCCTGGTGTGGCGGAAGTGCTGAGGTAACAGGTCCCCATGGCATTGGGGCGCCTCCTGGCGGTGACCACGGGCCCCTACAGGGTAGGGCTTCCATGCCCTCGACCCGTGGCCCCCAGAGCAACCCGGAAGGCAACCCCCACGTGATCCAGGGTGGGCACAGACCCACATCCG
Source organism: Polypterus senegalus (assembly GCF_016835505.1). NCBI lineage: Eukaryota > Metazoa > Chordata > Cladistia > Polypteriformes > Polypteridae > Polypterus > Polypterus senegalus. The sequence goes on along the minus strand of NC_053168.1, from coordinate 67,789,752 downwards.
GTCCCTCATGACGTCCCGGCCGGGTCATGGCCCCTGGCATCCCTGACAGGAGTCTATAGCACACTCCTAAAAATAAGGCCTCATTCCCAAATACTTTCTAACTACACCCAGACGTCCTCACTATGATCATTGTACAACTAAAGAAGACATGCATTTAAATTCTGTTTTACATAAATGGCAATCCCCTCCTTTTCTTTTCTGTCTATCCTTCCTAAAAAGGTGTAACGATTTATGTTGTACTCATGCTCATCTTTATTTTTGTGCAGGTTTCTGCTCTTACTATAATATCATAACTATGCTCAGCTACATACAACTCCACCCTACTTGTTTTAATTTTGATACATTTGGCATTCAAGAAAACAGTTTTTAATGTGTTACTTAAGCTACTATTCATATTTGCTATTCCACTACTGTTACTGCCTGTCCCTTCACGTACAGCTCTAAACCAGGACCTCTTCCAATGCCCAACATAGTTAATAAAGAAAACAAAGGCTATTGACTTTTTAAACAAAATTTACAAAAATGTTTCTTTAGTAGACATGGTTCTCTTTAAGTGTGCTTGTATTTCATCTCAAATTTAATGAAACTAACCAGTAAAAAACATCAGAAAAGTCCTTATCCCCTGTAGCTATCTGATGAGACACAAGCTATTAGAAATGTAAATTAAGCCCAGCAAGACATTAGGACATTTGAAAAGAAAAGGAAGCCAGCGCTGTTTTGACCTGCGCTGTTCAACTGTCGACAGAATGGTAACACATGTATGGTGAAAATTGCCAAGGAGACCATCTGACCCAAATCAAAGGCTCTCTAATCAGGCACGTTTCCCATTTGTTTGCAGTATTTTCAGTGAGCAAAGACTGTCCGCAATGGAGTACATGTCAAAAGCCTGCTACACCATCAGTTTACTGCAGCAAGCAGGCAATGAGTAGGAGTAAACAGCTTGACTGAGGCCAGGGTGAGCCATTCTGGCAATACAGGATAGACTGACAGTGCTGTCCGAACAGCACCATTAATCTAGGGAAGTACACCAAACTGATTGGATTTGTCATATTTCAGCTTTGATTGCAAGAACTGACACATTTAATTACTGTCTGAATGTATGTTTCTTTAATGTAGGTATTTATTTAAACGGTAATCATAGGGAATTTATATACAGTTGTGCTTGAAATTTTGTGAACCCTTTAGACTTTTCTTTATTTCTGCATAAATACGACCTAAAACATCATCAGATTTTCACTCAGGTCCTAAAAGTAGATAAAGAGAAACCAGTTAAGCAAATGAGACAAAAATATTATACTTGGTCATTTATTTATTAAGGAAAATGATCGAATATTACATATTTGTGAGTGGCAAAATTATGTGAACCTCTAGGATTAGCAGTTAGTTTGAAGGTGAAATTAGAGTCTGGTGTTTTCAGTCAATGGGATGACAATCAGGTGTGAGTAGGCACCCTGTGTTATTTAAAGAACAGGGATCTATCAAAGTCTGCTCTTCACAACACGTGTTTGTGGAAGTGTATCATGGCACAAACAAAGGAAATTTCTGTGGACCTTAGAAAAAGAATTGTTGATGCTCATCAGGCTGGAAAATGTTACAAAACCATCTCTAAAGAGTTTGGACTCCACCAATCCACACTCGAGACAGATTGTGTACAAATGGAGGAAATTCAAGACCATTGTTACGCTCCCCAGGAGTGGTCGACCAACAAAGATCACTCCAAGAGCAAGGCGTGTAATAGTCAGCGAAGTCACAAAGGACCCTAGGGTAGCTTCTAAGCAACTGAAGGCCTCTCTCATATTGGCTAATATTCATTTTCATGAATCCGCCATCAGAAGAACACTGAACAACAATGGTGTGCATAGCAGGGTTGCAAGGAGAAAGCCACTGCTCTCCAAAAAAAACATTGCTGCTCGTCTGCAGTTTGCTAGATCACGTGAACAAACCAGAAGGCTATTGGAAGAATGTTTTGTGGACGCGCGCTATGTTTGGAGAAAGGAAAACACTGCATTCCAGCAAAAGAACCTTATCCCATCTGTGAAACATGGTGGTGGTAGTATCATGGTTTGGGCCTATTTTGCTACATCTGCGCCAGGATGGCTTACCTTCATTAATGGAACAATGAATTCTGAATTATATCAGAGAATTCTAAAGGAAAATGTCAGGACATCTGTCCATGAACTGAATCTCAAGAGAAGGTGGGTCATGCAGCAAGACAATGACCCTAAGCACACAAGTCGTTCTACTAAAGAATGGTTAAAGAAGAATAAAGTTAATGTTTTGGAATGGCCAAGTCAAAGTCCTGACCTTAATCCAATCGAAATGTTGTGGATGACCTGAAGCGAGCAGTTAATGTGAGGAAACCCACCAACATCCCAGAGTTGAAGCTGTTCTGTACGGAGGAATGGGCTAAAATTCCTCCAAGCTGGTGTGCAGGAAAGTTACTGGAAATGTTTAGTTGCAGTTATTATTGCAAACGGGGGGTCACACCAGATACTGAAAGCAAAGGTTTACATACTTTTGCCACTCACAAATATGTAATATTCGATAATTTTCCTCGATAAATAAATGACCAAGTATAATTTTTTTTCTCATTTGTTTAACTGGTTTCTCTTTATCTACTTTTAGGACTTGAGTGAAAAGCTTTACTCTTTAATCTTTTTCTATACTGTATATAGTGTGAGCAGTAGGGTTTGCAGTTTGGGTTGGACTTTTAATCCAATCAGCTCAATACAAATACAATTACAATCACAGCCAATATACAGACTTTTAAATTCTCTCTCCATCCCCCCTCCAGGAGTGTAGCCCACTGCCTCCCGACTCTGGCTCATGCATGTGTTGTAGTGAGTTCCTTTTATGCTGGACCCAAGAGCACTTCTGGCCATTTGGCTTGGGTCATAAGAAAGCCAGGGAGGTCCTTTCCTGGCAGTGCCCTCAATTGTCCCCCAGGGATCCGTACAGGATTACACTTCTGGACACCAACTCCCATGCAGCCCCGAGGGCTTCACAAAATGGGACTCTATATGAGGGACTCTGCCACTTAGTATAGTGGGAGATGAACTACTCCCTGCCATCCTCTTTTACGGAATCCTGTAGCCTTCAGGCATCTCACTCAGGACGGGAATCATAAGGCATCCCTGCTGGGTATTGCCCACACTTAGTCCATCCTTCCATTATGATATCCATTAATATATACATGATGGTTTCCTTAGATGAATCTGCATGGAGAAGTGCTTAGTGTGTTACGCTGACATGGTAGTGAAGCTTTTCCCTGATGCACACACGCCAGTTCCTTGGGCTTTGTATTGTCAGTTAATTAACTCATAGCTTTTGTTACTCTTTCTCATTGATCTGTTTAATCTTTACCTCTATGGCAGTGGTTCAATTCTTCTCCATTATATGTCTTCTGTTTCAAATCCTACTTGGAAGTTGGACCCAGATTGGGTCCTGTTTTAGATTTTCTTCATTAAAAGTTCAAACATTTGCCCTGAACAAGATTCTTTACCCATGGTATCAGGTGGCTGTGGTCAAAGTAGAACCCTTTAACCCCGGCTGTAGAATTATTCTCTTTAAATGGCTTGAAATCTACATGGCTTCTGACCTTGCACTTGCTTGTAGCATTCTAATTAGAAGAGTGAGTGATATAATTAAATCAGTTTGAATGGCTTTTAGTAGCAATTACGTTATCTAGACAATGTTTCACAAATGAATTATAGTTATTTCTGAGGAGGTCTGCAATTGTCCCGTAACCAAGGCTTTAGGTTATCAACATAGCAATAAATCGTAAAGTACCAATGCTCTGAAGCTATTGCAGTGCACAAAAATAAATAATCAAGTTATATAAATAAGTTGTTTTTAAAGAAGAAATAATCATATTTTGAATTTCAGCACCACTAGTAATTTTCATTGGGATATGCTGAGGTAAAGTAAGTAAGTAGGGCAAAGTATTCATAATTGGGAAAATCTCATCAGAGCCAAACATTTTTTTAGGCCTGAGCCAACATTTCAGATTTCAGAAAACATTGTACTGCTGAACTTTAAGTCCATGTCATCCAAGGGCACCAAGTCGATGGACTATACTGTATGTTGGTGTGAATGCACACAAAGCTCTTATTTAATATCATGAAAGACATTGCAATGGCACCAAATAAATAAATAATGTTAAGTACTGTATATTTGTCACATTTTTCAAACTATTTAAAATGAGTACAAAAATACCTTTATTTGACTTGCTTATATTTTAAAAACATGTATCAGTTACTATCAATCTACTGGGGTATTTCAAAAAGCACACACATTCTGTCCTGTTTAGAGGACTGTTATGCTGTCATTACAAGCAAACCAAGGCTCTGCGTTTTATTGGCAAAGACTGTCTATTGGAGTTCAGTTACCCTTAAAAAGTAAATATCCACAAAGAAATGAGCTGAATAGGGGTCCATACCAGTTTTAAAGGACTTAGATTTAATCAAAATTTGCATTTCTAATGCCATCTGTTGTACATTCCAATATTGTTATTAAGGTTGTGCTGTGCCATATTGCTGTATTCAGAGATAAACAAGCAAGAAAACAAGGGTTCAGGTAATTCAGTGAGCTCAGTTTGGTAAAGATACTGAAAGTGTTTTCTGCTTGGGGTTTACACTGTGTCTAGCCTTGTGTCTGAATGAAGAATGAATTGAAAAAAAAAAGTTTGCTAAGGATGTTGTCTAAAGGGCCCCCACCTGGGGCCTTCTCAACAGGAAGTCATTTCAACATAATGATGACTAATTACAGATTAACGGCCTGGTATCCATTAACAAGCAATTAGGAAAAGATTTACTGTTAAAAGTTAAAATGGGGGTTTCCTTGTCCATCACATTTACCATATCGGCACAAAGTTACAAAAGGATCACTTTTCAGATTTAAATTACAAACTAAAATGTTGATTTTATATACTATGCTATGACTATTGTATTGTTGTGTAACAGTATTATTGTCTCTAAAGTTTCTTTAATCTCATTTAATTTTAAACTTTGCTTTTGACAGGTTGTAGAAATACTGTGTAATTAAACATGTTTCTTTTAAATATTAGATCTGGTTCTTTTTAACTGTTTGAACTTTTAAGTTTTGTATGTTCTTCTAGATTTATTAAAACCAGAAATCAATATCATATAGTGCATTTCTTGGTCATCAAAAATGAACATATAATGTATTTTTCTTTGCTCTTTTTCGTTATTCCTATGTGTGTCTGAGAGGGATTGTTGCTGTTATTAGTTCTGATATTTAATATTTCTTAAGCTTCTACAAAAAGCTGCAACTTCACTTTGGGAAAAATTCAGCATTGACTGTCTATCTATCTATCTATCTATCTATCTATCTATCTATCTATCTATCTATCTATCTATCTATATCTTTCATCTATCTATATAGTGTCTATCTGTCTATCTATCTATCTATCTATCTATCTATCTATCTATCTATCTATCTATCTATCTATTCTATCTATCTATCTATCTATCTATCATATATTGCCTTTCACATCTATCTATCTATCTATCTATCTATCTATCTATCTATCTATCTATCATATATTGCCTTTCACATCTATCTATCTATCTATCTATCTATCTATCTATCTATCTATCTATCTATCTATCTATCATTATTTCTGTAGTATCTTACTATTATCAATTTTTTATTATATACAGTAAACATACACATGTGCCCTTCTGCTCCACAGTTTAAAACTACAAATCAAACAATTCTGACATGGTTAAAGTGCACATGGCAGACTTTCATTTAAAGGTATTTGCATACCCGTCATTCACACCATATAGAAATGACCACACTTTTTCTACTGGTCCCCCCATTTCAAGGCACCATAATGTTTGGCACAATTGGCGTCCAGGTGCTTGATATTCCTCAGGAGGGTCTCATGGCTTCATAAGATACCTCAGCCTGCTTCTACCCTTTGGAGTCTGTAGTTGCCATTGTTCAACTTGAGGGTGACAGCAGTGCACTTAAAGTCAAAGAAGCCATTTTGAGATTGAGAAACAAGAATAAAACCATTAGAGGCATGAGTAAAATGTTAGGATTACCTAAATCAACTGTCTGGAATTTCATTAAGAAGAAGAAACATATTGGTGAGCTCAATAATCATAAAGGGAGTGGTAGGCCAAGAAAGACCTCCACTGCCAATGACAGAAAAATCCTCACGATGGTAAAGAAAAAGCCTCAGATGCCTGTCTGACGGATCAGAAACTGTCTTCAGGAGGCAGACGTGTGTGTGTCATAGACGACTATCAGCAGAAGACTTCATGAACAGAAATACAGAGGTCACACTGCAAAATGCAAACCACTAGTTAGTCAGGACAACCAGATTACAGTATAAGAAAAAGTACTTAAAGGAGCCTTCAGAATTCTGGCAATTGTGGACAGACAAGACAAAGAGTAACCTGTATCAGAGTGATGGCGAGAACAATGTGTGTCGACGTGAAGGAGCTGCCTACCTCATCTGTTAAAAGCATGGTGTGCTGGGGTATAGCTTGGACTTGTATGACTGCCACAGGTCCCGGCCCATTTCTCTTCACTGACGATGGAACTGCTGACTGCAGTGACATAGTGAATTCTGAGGTATATAGAAACATCTTAGCAGCTCAAGTTCAAGTAAATGCCTCCAAACGTATTGGACGGTGCTTCATCCTACCACAAGATAATGATCCCAAGCATACTGCTAAGACAACACTGGAGTTTTTCTGAGCTATAAAATGGAAAATTCTTCAAAGGCCAAGCCAGTCACCGAATTTAAATCCAATTGAGCAGGTCTTCCATATGCTGAAGAGAAACCTTAAGGGGACAAGCCCCTGAAACAAGCAGGAGCTGAAGAAGGCTGCGTTGAATGCTTGGCAGAGCATCACCAGAGAAGATCCTGGTAATGTCAATGAATCGCAGACTTCAATCAGTCATTGCATACAAGGGATAAGGGATAAAGTACTAAGTATGACTGTTTAATAGACCTGCCATTGTGATGTCCAAAACATTATGGTGCCCTGAATGGGGGGTCGTGTGTGGGGGGGTCATGTCTACATGGTGTGACTGAAATGTATGCAGGTACCCATAAATGAAAGTCTGCAATGTGCACATTAGTCACGTCTGAATTGTTTGATTCGTCATTTTAAGCTGTGGAACAGTGGAGTGAAACAAGGAGAAATGTGTCTTTGACCCAAACACTCTTTTGGGCACTGTATGCACTCTGTACACATCTTAAAGTAAATGTTATTGTAATTTTGTTTTGAGAAGCACATTTGACTAGCATTCAATACGTTAAATGTGCTACATAAATCGATGTATAATTATTATCTCAATTAAATGTGAAATGACATTTCAAAAGAAAATCCTAATTTGTTCTTTAAAAGTTCAGTTATTTAATGTATTAATTTATGCATGTTTAATTACGCAGAATGCTTGCAGGCCACATTGAATGATTAGCAGAGCAAAGCACTAGCATTCCTCTTGTCTTTTTATGGAAAGAAAATGCAGTGCAAGGTTAAAGTTGATTTGAATCCAAACAACACTTGCAAGCCAAGCATAAGAGTTACAGACGCATGCGATGACAGGGTTGCACTTATGAACAGGTTCTTTTTCTTTTAAGCCAGCTTTTTATGATTGAATGCAAAAGCATGTCTTATTGAAGTGAGGCAGCAAGAAAGAGGAGCCATTGGTAAAATATGTCTTTCTGTTTCTCATACCTGTACAGCTTGACGGCAAGAGTTTGTGCAACTGTGTCAGGTCATGGCATTCCACATGCAGTAGGTAAGAAGCTGCTTTTGATTCTTTTCTTTTTTCTTTTTTTTTTTTTTTTTTTTGGAAGGTCTGGTCTCTTCCCAATATGGAAAAATGAGCACCTCTTTATAAAAAAGATTTGCAGAAGTACATCGAGGGAAAAAAAAAAAAAATAAAGCAATGCATTGACTTTCAGAGCAGATAATTAATTCCAAATGAGAAACAGTCTGGCACACAGAAAATGCTTAACATAGTGTTGCTAACAGAGTTCAGACTTAGTCCTGTCCCTGACTAAATATTAATACACTTGTATATTTATAGATGCAGTGCTTAGATTCAGACGGCAGTTATTGAAGCAATGCTATATTTATTTATGGTATTTCAGACTGAAAGCTGTGTGAAGTATGCTTGTTGAGTTTGAAATAGAAAAATGTTAGTTTTTGTACAATGGTGAGGGACCTGTGCCTAATAATATCTTGTGGTTTGTGATGATGTTCAGAATAGGCTCGTGTATGCGTTCATCCCACTGAAGCAGCCAGAAAATGATTGCCAAGAACAACATGTAGTTTTAAGTGTCTGCGCACGGCCGAATACTTAATCATTTTGACAGAGTGTCCCCTAATCTAGATCTAATGCTGTACAAATTTATTTAATAAAAGTAGAACAGTGGGAGGTTTGTACTGAAGATATGGGAGCCTACCCAGTTTGAGAGACTGTAAAAAGATCTGGTTTGCCTTTTGGATTTTTGGTAAAATCTTTGTTTCTGTGTCTTCTGGAACCAACAGGCAGTAGCCATGCAGTGAAATTCTAGAATAGATTTTTAAAACTGTTTTATGGACTTTGCCATTTTGGTATAAGTGCCTGCACTTTCTCAGCCTTAGTAGAGTTGATTCTGGGAGGAAGGAGCACAAAAACACACTGAAGCACAATGGCTATAAACACTATAAAGCTCCGGTATGTTTCTTTAATGGGTTTGAGTATTTTTTACCTTCAGAATATCCGTCATTGTTATGAAAAAGTTTACTTTTAGGATAGCCACGTGGTAGAAAAACTAATTTATGTTTTACATATGCAAAAATATCTTTTGATCCTCATTTTGTTCAGTTGGCATAGCACCTTTACTGCCCAAGAGTAAAGGTGCTTAAGCATTCCCTGGCAACATTCCCTAAAAAGATTTAGTGAGTTTGTGTGTGTGTGTGTGTGTGGCTGAGCAAATTCTGAAATAAAATTAACCAAAATGTTTGAGTTGATGGGGTGACCAATCTGGAAAGAGGTCGGATATTATATTTTACTAGCTGTGTAAGCCCATGCTGTAAAAAGCCTGGGGTTCTAGAAACTGTTGAAATCGTCAGAAAAAAAAACTGAAATGTAGAGATGTCAGGTAATTGAAAGGAACTACTCTGGGCATCTCTCTCCTAGGAGGATTCATTTTCCGGATGTGCTGACCTGGCTTGTGTATTAGTAGCGGGAGGAAAAGTAAAAGGGATACCATTTTGCCGATGTTAGCGGCTAAACGACTTTGTCATCTTTCTTCTGAGGTTTCGTTTTGTTGACATGCTGGCCTCGCTTGTGTTATTAGCTACTAAGTGAGTTTCTGTTTCCTCAGAGGTGGAGCCCTTACCCCGTCTCCACCTCTCATTTCTGGGCCGGACAGACAGACACACACACTTCCAAGCATAGACGTTTATATAAGATGATTTTTCAGAAGTGCTTTAATTCAGTTTTATATATGTGAGTAAACAGGGACCAGACCACCTGGGCAAACTTCTAGACAACCAATAGCTGCCTTGTCAGTGCAATAGGAATATTTTGACAATGAAAAGGATCTATCCATCCATTTTCCAACCCGCTGAATCCGAACACAGGGTCACGGGGGTCTGCTGGAGCCAATCCCAGCCAACACAGGACACAAGGCAGGAACCAACCCAACGCAGGACACACACAGCCACCAAGCACAATTTAGAATCGCCAATCCACCTAACCTGCATGTCTTTGGACTGTGGGAGGAAGCTGGAGTGCCCGGAGGAAACCCACGCAGACACGGGGAGAACATGCAAGCTCCATGCAGGGAGGGCCCGGGAAGCGAACCCGAGTCTCCTAACTGCGAGGCAGCAGCGCTACCACTGCGCCAACGTGCCGCCCTTGATGAAAAGGGGGTTTCACAAATTCAGTAAGTCAGTTATGAAATTCCATTGATCATATGCTCTCTTGTTAGTAGCAGAAGTGTTACATTTGTATTGTTTGGAGCAAAAAATGAATGTATTCATTCATTAATATTTTGTGTTTTGAAGATTATGGTTGAACAGAGCCTACATGGTTTGTTTGGCAGGAGCCAAGCCATGAAGTGGTGCCAGTCCATTTCAGGGCCCACCCACAACAGGCATATTCAGAATCATCAGTCAGTCTGAACCTTTTTGTCTTTGGCTTTTGGAAGTCAGAGAAAACAGGCATTGCTAAAGATAAATGGTGTGAAAGAGCTGAAATTTGAAACCAGGGCTCAGAAGCTGTGAGGCAGTGGTGCTAAGCACTGAAACACTGAAATCTGTAATATTTATGAAATCTTTTGTAAAATTTGTGAAATGTTTGCCCTGAAGGAAATGATTTTTCCTGTGTATGAACAGTAAACAAAAGAGTCACAACTTGCTGATTTCCCACTCAATTGAAATTTCTGCTGCTCATCCTTCATTTGTACCAATTGCTATTTTGATGTTCACATTAGTTTTATTGGATAATTTTAACTTTTGTGATAATTTTAGTCAAACATTTATTATTGGTGATGGAGCCCTGCCACGTTGTCCATATGACCTTTACATATTCTCTCTACGTTTTCCTTTGAGTACTTCAGATTACCTCCCACATCACTTAAGACATGCAGGACAGGTTGATTGTCAGTCACCAGACTGTCCTGTGTGCATGTGAGTAGGCCCTGTGACGGGCATTTCTTGGACATTTCCCTGGAAAGGCTCTGTCCCTCCATAAATGTTATCTTATGATTATTAGCACAAATAATGAAAATAATTGTTATAACCAAATTTCAGCTGTTGTTTTTTTCAAATTATGTACAGTGTATAAGAATTTTAGTGAAATCACTGGAATTTAACATGCAACTTTATGCCTTTGGCTAAATCCACACTATTAGATATTCTTTATAAAGATTCAGACATTAGTCTCTGCTTTCACCTTTCATCCACATTTCTTTATTGCTTTTGACACTTGAAATGGGGACTTTTGAAAATACTCTCCAGAACTTTGCAGTGTGAATGGATAAATATTAAGAGTTTTGATAACAGATTCTAATAGCACTCTGATTGAATTGTGCTTATTAACTGGCCCTTCACAAGTGGTTCCTGCTTTTTCAGCTGCTTTTCTTGCCTTATACTTGTGAATTACTGTCATTATCAATTCCATCTCATCGCCAGGACTAAAATGAAATCTGTTTTTTTCATTTTGGCCATTGATGTTGTCCATGCAAACACAAGCTGCAAATGAATGTCTAGCCTGGAGGACACTTCCTCTTCCTGTTTCTGCTGATACGTACATGTCCAGTGTAGACGAATGGCTACGTCATATGCATTTTCAGTCCTTTTAGTGTGGGTGGAGATATTTTTGTAAATGATGTCAAAGTTCTAGTGTGAATGCAGATCATTTTTAATTAAAAAATGCTGTTTTAAAACATGAACATACTGTATATATATGGCCTGAGTGAAAATATGGCAAGATCTGTTAGCAGAACACGTATATACAGTACTTTAATGAACTTTGCTGATTTGAAGTTATATTGACATGGCACAACTAAAATTCAGGTTTTGGTTTTGCTTTACACACTGAAGTGCTAAAGTAAATCCAAATCATGATCAACGGTTATCAAATGTCTCACATAGGAACTGTGGATAGTTAAGGCTGTTGTCTACATAAATGGAATGACTGATAACTCTGAGTGTACTGTTTGCAGTTCTACAATAAAGGATTAGTTGAATGTTTTTCAGTAACGCTCACAGAGTATTACATTTTTATTTTTACAAAAGCATCCAAAAATTATGTCAAACTTATTAATGCTTGCAAAAGAGAGACAAAGGCAGAAAAAGTTTTGGGGGACTCCATCCCATATATTGTACAGAAAACAACAAAAATGCAACTGCAGTTCTGCAGAGTAGTCACCATAGACTGAGTCTCCAACAAAACAAAGACTGAAGACAAAGGCTATGTAGGAGGTCAAATAGCCCCAAAAAAGGAAGAGGCGGGATAACAAGTGTAATTACCAGAAACATGGGCATTGTGGGCATGGTCGGTAACAGGAAGAGGAATATTAGGTCTGGCTATTCTCTTCCGAGGATTTGAAAAAGGGGGAGAAGAAGTGTGAGTCCACTCATTAACCCCTGTCCCAGCGATTTAATCTTAGTTAGACCCCCGAGTTGCCTCCAAAACACATATGTGTGACATGTTTTTATCGATTGCCCTGCAGGTTTTCTGTACTTGGCATTATTTAGGTTTTCATTGCTTTTTGAGAAATAGTGGATGAACTCAGGGACTCAACTGTTCGACAGGCCAAAGGTTCAAAATGTCCCAGAAGGAATTTGTCACATACTCGTTTACAATGCATTAGACTTTGGCATAAATTATACAACTAAATGCATTATTTTGTGTTGAATGTTTGAACAACATTTTACAGAGGTTTATTAGTACCGTCATTGAGGTATTTTTAAATCTGTGTTTATCAGTTTTAGATAAAATAGCTTGCAGTATGCATAACTTCTCACCTTGATATCTGATCTGTTATTAAAATCATACAAATCGGAAATCAGTGAGCATTCACATTTTCACATTAGCTTGTCCTGTACATATTAGAGATTTAAGAGTACATCTCTGGTGTCAAGTTGAGAAAGAATTAAGTTTTTCTTTTTGTCGCCAGACTTGTTGATCGAACTGAACCTAGATTGGCTGAAACACAAAGGTGCCATCAAGAGGGTCTTATTCCTCGACACCCACCAGCATCAGCAAATCTTCCGTTTACGCATTGAAAACAGGAATCCCCAGAAATGTCAGAACTTCATCATTTATCTTCGGGTAAGTACCAACACAAACTGATGTGGCTTATGTAATGGCATCTTTGTGCGTTGAAGGTAGATGATTTTTTTTTTTGCTACAAATATGTCTGGGCAGCAGATGTCCATTTAAAATTTCATATATTTCAATTTTATGTTTCATCACTGACAATTTCTTTTTCAAAAATGAGCAGCATTCAGAATTACAGGTACAACTCAAGAGTTAATGGCTTTACTAAAAGAATTTACATGTTGATGGTTTTAAAGGGGTCAGCAAAGGAAATGCTGTATTATAGCCAAGAAGTGTATTTACATTAGCCGCAAGCAGTTATTTGCTCATTTGCATTAGCCATGTTCATTTACCGCAGACATTCAACATGTCTAATTATTAGTGAGCTACCTTTTAGTCCGACCAGTAAGATATTAATTGCACACACTTATTATTCCCTAGTGTACATAAGGACCATTCATCCAATAACAGCAGAAAAATGACTCTTCAAACCATTGCAAACAAATAAATGGTTCAAAGAAAAAGCAAGATTGTTATCAGGTTTCCAAGGGCGTCGCTGTAAACCTTCAATTTGTGACATCCTGTGAGATTCTTTTTCATAAAAAGGCAGACTTGTCTGTTTTGCAGAACATTACATTTTTGATTTTGATTGAAATCCTTTATATTTGTTTAATGATTATTACAATGGTTCTTTCTCTTCATTGTGTTAGACCTGAGCATGTAGACACAAGAAATCTGCATATAAGGTCAAAAAAAATGTCAAACAGCTGTAAACCAAGTCCAAACCAAATGGGTTTTTACTTTCTTTTCAGGGCTGGCCTCATTTTAAAAGCCGCAATGTTAATGACATGGATGAGGGAGTGAAAGTAGATGGGCAAGTCAGGGTGTGGAATGACAGAAGTCTTCTGCAATTTGTGTAGCTTCACCATACTCCATATGCTTCTGCCCAAAAGAAATCTCATAATGGAGTACCCTTGCCCTTCATTTCAGACGAAATTTCTAAAAGGCTTGATTAACAAGCATATCTAGCAAAATCCCGACTCTCCATTACCAAATCACTAGACAAGTGCAGCTTAAATAAGGCTAATGACAGATACGTCCTCTGAGAAGAACAAACAAAGGCACATTTGAATAAAACTCATCACAGATCAAACCTGTAAATACTACCAATTGTAAATCTTCATCCTCAAAGCTCTTCCCTGTGTACTAAAAACAGGAAAAATCTCATCGTAATATGAAAACAACACTTGTGTGTTTTGTGGGTTGAACACAAGCTTCTAAGTCCCTAGAGCCTTTGCTTGCTGCTGACACATACAGTATGTGCCAGCTCTATTAGTAATACATCAGGCTTCTCATGTGTTGTGTCCAAAGTAAAAAGCATGAATATTCATTTATAAATTGACTGTAAATGTGCACTCTAGTTTGGACAAACTGCATTGTGTGCTTTTCTTTAAATGCACCTCAATGTTTCCTTGCAGTGTCTGCTCTGCAGAGCTCCCTACACCATGTCATGCATACTTTGAAGTTCAAATCATCTACCAGTAGTGCATGAGAAAAAACAAATCCATATAGGGCTTTGTTAATTTACAATCTGAATAACAAAACAAAAAAAATATAGTAAACCTGGGGATTAAATCCTAGCCGAACCAATATTTTAGTCTTTAAAATGAGCACATGTGACCAGGATGTCTAGTCAGCTATTCTGAGTCAAGGATTAAGAAGTGATTAAGTGTGGAGGTCAAGACAAAAACAGAAAGAAAGCTCATCATACAGTTGATGCCATTTTACACAAATTATGTTGGCAACATATATATTTATATCCTTTGTCACCCTTGCACAAAAAGTAAAAGAAACACCTACAGTGGCACATGGTTTAATACCTTTTCTAAAAACAGAATGAAGCATCAACTTGTTTGTTCTGTGCCCTTTAGTTGAACAAACTTACCTTAAGATATAATGAGGTAAAGCACAACTGAGCAGCAAGCAAACAAACAAACAAATAAGTTTATCATGCCTTGCCGTATAAGCCAGGCAGGCTCCTGCTAATGAGAGCAGCACTTAAGGTTTTCTCCATTATAAGAGAAAGGGTATTAAGTGATTATGTGATGGGAGAGATTGAGTGATTTGAGGCTATCAATTAGTAATGAATCAGGGGAAAAAAAATAAGTGGTCGACTGAGCCAAGTGAGTGAGTTATAAAGCTTGAAATATGGATAGTAGCCTGTAAGCCATTCAGCTAGTCAGCTAAAAACTCCATGGTGGGGCTACGTCAGTTAACTTTGAAAGTTCACAAGGGAACCAAAAGCAGTTATGTTGGGCCGAGTTGCAGACTAGTTGGAATGAGTCGCTGGGTAAGCCACACTACACAAATGGTGATCACAGGACCACTCTGGGACAGCTCCAGACTCAAAACGTTTATATAAATGAGGTCTAGGGCTGAAAGTCACTGGAAAAGTCATGTAATGCGATAGTGCCTTCAGTGAGAGAGTGAGTGAGCAATTGAATGAGGTGATGAATAGTTATGACAACAACAATATAATGCTGTTAGTGTATAACCAAATAAATGCCATCATGTACTTAATAAATCAGTGTTTAGTTTGAATTTGTACATGAGGAAATGAGCAAGTAAGTTATTTCTATAATGCATTTTTTTCTCTGAAGGAGGAGTGAATTACAGTCTGTCATTGAGTGAGCAAACAGCTGACTGATGTGAGTGAAGGAAGTCAGCGAACAAGTTAATGACCAAGGCAACTAATAACTTGTACAATAACAACAGCAACTTTCATTTCTATAGCACATCCTCTTATATAATACGCTACCGTGGCTGTTCGTTTGTCTGTCCAGGATTTTAAATCACCTGTAGCTCGCAAACCATTTCACCTATTGACTTGAAATTTGGTACACATATACTACATGACGTCTACTATCCGCTTTCGGGGTGATGATTTTTATTACTCTTTTTATTTTTATTTTATTTTATTGTAGAATCAACTCTCGGCAGCGCGCAGTAGGGCGGCCGTGCGGCGCATGCTTGTGGGCGCCGTTCTCATCCCTACCACCTTCCCCATCATTTCCCCTACCTCATCATATCTTTAATCATTCTTGAGGCAGATTGAAGACTTAAGTGCAAGCTTAAGTGAAAAATTAAAGAAAATGTACTAAGTAATTGCAACACAAAAACTAAAAATCAGTTTTAACGCGAAAAGATGCCGACGAAAGAAGAGAAGCAGCGGGCCGCTAGGGTGGAGAAAAGAAGAGCTGCTCTGGAAGCAGCAAGCGCATCAACCTCTGAGCAAATGAATGCTAAACGTACAGAAAGAGAGTATGAAAACTAGGAATGCTCAAGTCAAGTGTATTCACTGCACGTTATCGTGCAGTACGACGTTACTGGTTTTAATATATTAGATATAGCTCATAGTGCTTCACAAAGAAAATAAAACAAGAAAATTAAAATAAATTAGATACAGATAAAAATAAGAATGAAAAAATGGCATGCCAAAAACATTTGATAAGAATAAATCAGTACACACTTACGTTTCATAGCTATACAGGGCGACCACTAGGGGGCGCCACTAAGCCCTCAACCCCAGACACACTTCACAGACACAAGTCAGCGCGTTCCAAACAAGTATTAATTGAGCAGTGCACCTTTGACAGGCTTTTGTTCACACTGCACAATCCTTGTCTCTCCTTCTTTCTTTCTTTCTTTCTGGAACCCCTACAGATTTTATTTTTTTTCTCCAGCTTTTGGAGTTTTTTTTTTTTGTTTTTTCTGTCCACCCTGGCCATCGGACCTTACTTATTCTATGTTATGTCTTCTATTTTTCTATTCATTTTGTAAAGCACTTTGAGCTACATTTTTTTGTATGAATATGTGCTATATAAATAAATGTTGATTGATTGATTGATTGATTGATTCCACTCCTCCCTGGTGAGTGTTCTAAATCTCCTCCCCAAACTCGCAACTCTCCAGGAGGGCTTCCTTTTAATCTCCAACCCAGATGGGTTACTTTTCCTAGGCAGGATGTCCCATCCATTTTGTCCTTTGGTATCCCAGCTGGGCATGAGATTCCCATCCATTGCTGTCTGGATGATAGTTCTGTACAATTCATTATATGGGCCTTCCGACTAGTAAGGTAAGGGAATCCATACTGGCTGGAATGCCGGTCCGTCTGTTACAACAGGTAGTAGAAAAAGTAGAGTCCTTATATATAGACTTGTTTTAAAGTCTGATGCTATGGTCAGATGGTTGGGAAGGATGGAAAAAGTTTTAACAACTCCAAGGATGAGATGTTGGAGGAAATAAAAAAATACAGCGATTCCAAAGCCAAAGGGCATTAACCCTAACATAAATGAGCTTAAGTAGTTCCTTATTTTTTTAGGCTGCATCTCAACAACAGTTGGAATCCCCCCTTAAATTCCAACACCACAGTTGGCTGCACAGTACTTTGATAAGGTGGTGGTGGCAGAAAACAGTACCACAAAAAAATAGGAAAGAAGGAAGAAATAAACGAAGGTCGATAATGGTTGCAAATCAATGAAGAAAGTTATATTTCTGTGCTTGTATAATCTACTAGAAGTAGAACAAAAATGCAGCCATGACAAGTGCCAAATTTGAAAAATGGGTTTTTAGACATTTTGTAAAATTTCTGTTGCCAGGTTAGTGATCAAGTGTAGCTAGCATTAGTCACTACTGATCAAAAAACAATACATGAGCCAGATATATTCACACTCGAGAGACTCAAGTAATGGAGAGCAAATGGCGTAAAGATATGCTTCTGACTTTGGGAATTCCCAGTGACCTGAGGATTTGGCGTCAGTGACAATTAACCAGTTTACTTCAGTAAGGGGTTTTCAAACTCACACTGCCCTTTGTCTTTTTTTTTTCTTAGGACGAGACAGAATTTAGGGATAAACTGACTCCCATCAGTATTAATTTAAATTACAGTCTGGATGAATCTAGCCCTCCAAGGGGATTAGCCTTGAAGCCTATTCTAAATTATTATGAGAAGACCTCTGTCCAGGAGCAGGTATGTAATCTCAGTGTGGACTGAAAAAGAGTTTTATTTGTTTTTTTCAGTGATTTGAGTTTGTTGAACATGCAGACCTGACTCTGTCAAAGAAAAAATAATTGGAAAAATATGTTCTTACTAGCAACAATGCAAAACAGAAAAAAAGACATTTCCAGAAGCACATTCCTTGCTGTTTTGTCTTATTTTGACTGGAAAATGTTGTGCAAAACAGCTTTTATTCAAAGCTTCCACAGAAAGGTTCTCAAGTAACATCTTTGAACTTCTTAAGCACGTTTTAAACTTGTTATGGTAATGTGGCTAAGGTTCTTTACAATCATTTCCAGATTCCAAGTTTGTACAATGGGTGTATGGTATCTCAGTTATAGAGAAATAAGGCACCTGCACTTCCAGGCAGCCAACTCATCTTAATATAAAGTTCAGCTGGTGACAGCTGGAATTCTTTGACCAATTATTTGCTTTTTTAGTTCTGTTACTTCGTTATTTTGAACACCTAAGCAACTTTCCCTTCACTTGGAGATATGAAAAAAACACAGACATAGTATCAACGCTCCTGCCTAAATGAATTTCTGGCTGTTAATTGCAGCTGCTAAGCCTTCCCAAATCCATCTCTCTTCACAGGCAGTGCTGACCACAAGTCTGCCACTAGTGAGCAGTTGTCTCTTTTAAATCTACTCAGTGCATGGATTCTTATTGTTTTTCTCTGTGGATCTCATTTCAAGGAACAGATTTCCTGCCAAACATTTCAGGGCACTTTGCTATACTGACATTTTGCAAATCCAGACATCACCATAACCCTTACCCAGTAGTGCAGACTTTCAAAGGCCACCTTGTCTGTCTTACTTCCCTAAGTATACTGTTTTTAGTGTCAGAACTAACCTTTCTAATAGAGGAAAACTGTGGGTGGCTGATGTAGATTTGTAGGCCTGGTCATTTAAGGAGCATATCCATATTGCCCTGGTTGAGCCCTCTAGTGTCAGCCTCTCCCCACTGAACTCCTTCTAAGGAATATTAAATTTGTTTGACATGCTGATTTAGATTATGCACATTATCTTTGAAAAACGTATAGCAAAAAAATAGAATTTATACAGTATAGGTTTGAATAGTATATATACTATTGTGCTGTGTGGATTGTGTCTGCCAGTGATGGTCAACAAATGGATGGCCTAAAGTACATGAAAATCTGTCAGGAGGCCTCTAGTAGAGAAAGTGACACACACTGAAGAGCATTGGACACTAAATGGTGGTAAACCATACCATGTGTGGTACCCCAAAACAGCAACAGGCAGCAGTCCAGTCAAGGGGAGAGATAAGGCTGATAAGGCTTCCCCAAGCTGCTAGTGGGTAGCTGATATAATGGGTTTAATGCATGTCTGACCCTCTTCATATGATGAGAAGTAGGGCATGGGTTGGCAATGAGTCTGGCCTATAGGGGTAAGACATAGTTCCAGTTCAAAAGAAGTAGGACAATGTAGCTTTTTTAAAAATGTGGATGGGAAGAAGCTTGTTATATATGTCCAGGCCTATAGGTGGCAGTATCCAGTCCCTATCTAAGAAAAAGAACCCTTAATGTCAATGTTTCTCAAAACTTATTTTTGTCACTCCCCACTTTTTCACATGTGACTTTCTTCAGGTCCAAAGGTCCAACCTTGGTGAACCAAAGACAGATGTTTGCTAGACATGGAAATATATTGTGCGGCAATGCCAATCGCTTAGGCAACTCGCAGCAACCCACTACTATTATGAAGGATAGGAACATGTGAGCCAGAATACTGTCACGACCCAGTGGTTGAGAAACACTGCTTTTCATGCTGCTAAAGGTAGTTGTAAGTGGGACATGAACCTGTTGTTCCCATTGCAATTTGTATTCCTTGCCTTGATGTAGTCAATACCAGTTCTTAAAGCAGAGAGCAGATGTTTTTTGAGCTAAGGTTTCTCAGGCGGGAGAAGGCATTAAAGACTTTCTATTACCCCTCTCCTCTGTTGTTTATGTATAATAAATACGCTCATTTCTGTGAATTATCTTGGGTGTTGAGGGCAACTCCAGATGCAACAAAGAGTACACTAAATGTGAAAGTGTTTCCATTTTTGTTCAGTTCATTTCTTCAGTTTAATTAAGCTTGCATTTGTTGACTTCATAAGTAATGTCCTTTTAATTACACTAATTATTATGCTGCTATTGCACACAATTTATCCAACAATTCATACAATCCAGAAATGTATTTTCAGTTCCTTGATAGAATTAGTTTTTCCCATAGTAAAGTAAAAGAGATGTTTAAAAATGCACTCAAAATCACTTGCCTCTATAAACAGCTGTTTTTTGGCTAAAAACAGTTAATAAAAACACAGCTCTATAATGTACTTTTTGTTATTTATATCATAGGCCTACATTCTGGTGGACTGTGGAGATGACAACATGTGTGTTCCGGATCTCCGCCTTGCAGCCGCCATGTAAGTATACCAGTGGTATTACTGAACACACACAGTGTATGGCACTCTGGCTTTCTTTCTATACGTGTATGTGTCTGCAGCAAGTAGCGGGGTGGCACAGAGACTACTGCTGCCGCCTCCATGTTCAATTAGTATAATCCTGGATTGGTCACTCTCTGTTTGAAGTTTAGATGTTTTCTCTGTGTCTGCGTGGGATTTTTTCCATTAAATATTTTTCCACTGTGCCACAAACATGCAGGTGGATTTTGATCTGCTGTTCTGTATTGGCTCAGTAGAAGTGGCTGTAGGTACATTGAAATGAAGTGGTGTGCAGTCCAGGATTTCTCCCTGCCATATGCTCGATGGTGCAAGGATAGGCTGTAGCCTCTATAATCCTGCTATCTGAAAATGTATGGTTTATTTTTTTGTAATTATTATTAATATAAACCAACTAGGGGACTTACCCCTTGCTCGCTTTGCTCGCCAACCCCACTGGCCTGTGCTACGTGCCAGCCACTTTGCATCTCTGTCACTCATGTGGTGAAGAGGAGGGCTGAACGTATCCCAAGGAGATGTGGTCGCTCCTCTGAATCCCCCTCTTAAATGGTGATTTAATGGGAAGCAAATACATTTTTTTTTTCCCTACCTCCTCTTTACTCGATCAGCTGCTGGCTTGCTGCTACTGCCGTGCCGCGTGATCTGCATCTCGCGCGGTGCTTCAAGCATTTAAAACCCTGCACAGCAGCTGTCTTTGTCCTCTACTCTTTCTCTTTTATTTCCAGCCCCGGGTGTGGTTAAATCTCTTGGCACAAAGTCTCATCTCGCGGGACGTGAGTTCTTGATATTTTAGTTTATAATAATTTAAAAAATGGAATAAGAATCGGAAAATCTAACAACATTATATTAAAGTTTGATAAATCCTGAAAAGAATGATACCAAAAATATGTATGTAGGTTTTAAAATAAGATTTAAAGCGTGACATAAAAACGTCACATAAAATTGTTGCATTTTTAGGCTTAGGATTTTATATATATACAGTAGATTATTTAATTTTTCAATAGAATACTAAACTTTATCCAAGCATTTGTGCACCAGTTTTATTTAATTTACTGACTTTATGTTTTATTGTGCTACCAGATCACCTAGCGTGAAAGGTACCAAATAAACTCTTAGGCTATTTTAAGAAGAAATGTCCCAGCTACGTACCTGCTATTGATGACCTCTTTCCTTTATCACTGTCCATATTACACCCCTCATATTCACACCTAGGTGCCTCTAGTGGCAGGCTGATTGCTAACCTGGACTTTCTTTACTTTTAAAGCCTTTTTTAAACCCAGTTTTTTCACCAACAGAAGACTTCACAAGAGCATCATCAAGTGCCCACAGCTAGACAAGATGCTTGCTAGTAATAATCAGACAAAGCCATTGACTTTTACTTGAAAATTCAATTTATTTGCATCAAAACCACTAATAGCAAATATATAGTGATACAAAGGATGATGTGGCCTGGGTATTTTAACTCTTTATATTCTGTCCAAGTAATAATTGGGTAATTACCATTCCATACCCAGGTGACTTCTTTTCTTACAGATTATGTGTTCTCAAGCATAATGAAGATATAGCAAAAAACACAGAGACCTCTTTACAGGTTTTTAAAAGCAGTTGGTGAGGTGGAGCTTATCTGAAAAGTGTGTTCTTTCACAACAGAATCAGCTACCCAAAAATGAGCAAACACACACACGGATGCCAGAGCATGTTCACATTACTTTTCTTCAGTTTCTCGAGGCACAAGAAAATGTTTCAGACATTCAGTGTGTTTACATGCACAGACACAACTTGGTTAAGGTGAGAAACCCAGTTAAGGCAGAAATCTGATTTCTTAAATATCTGCATTTATATGTGCAAGCAATCTTCTCATTTGTCAAAACACTCAGGTGTCATTAAACTGCATAAAGCGAGTTAAATGTCATCATTTGGCGCTATGAATCTGAAAACAAGCATCGTAATTGTGATGATATTCTTGTGTTTTATAAATGTCTTTCATGCGATGTGAATTAAATAACATTCACATCACCCTAACCCTAACCCCTTTTTACATCACTGACCTGAGCTGCTGATGATTCGCGGAATAAACTCTGGGCACTGCGTCACCCAATTTTCACTGTTTCAGCATATCTGTAGCAAACAAATGAATTAAAAAAAGCTGACACTTTATTAATATTTTTCTGTTACTAGAGTGTACACAGCACACACTTTTCCGGTCAGCTGTGCTACTGAGCCTTGGAAATGTCCTGGTATGTTTGCTTCTAGCCTTACACTCAGTGCTTCAGCTGATAAATTTAACAACACAGCTATTTCTACTTCAACAAAATAAATATTGTGTTAGGTAATCAAACTACATAACGCACATTACTTTTAATGTGTTACTCCTTCAGAGATTGTTCTGCTGAATATTCAGTTCATCAATATACATTTTCTGAAATACTAAGATTGATTTTATCAACCCGGAGAAGGAATAGTGCAATCACACAAGCATTTGCCCCATTAAATTGATCTTTGTGAACACTTTTACCTGTGGCTGCTGAAAGCCACATGCGCAGGTGAACAGAGTGCATCAGAAAAGTGCAGACTACAAAATCTATAACAGAGTTTACATGGCCCATACTGTAACTGGGTTATTTAAATCTACCTCTGTTAACTTGGATTCTCAGAGACTAATAACCCAATTTCTCTAACTGGAGACAATCCAACAAGGCTGGATGAGAAAACCCCCTCCCCGAGTACATAATGTCACCGACCCTAGTGGTGGGATCACAATTAGCAGAAAGTTGGCATATATATTTAAACACAAAACACACATGCAGAAGGGAACTGGAAATGTGTCACTGTCTTAAAGTGAAATGTTTTTTTTGTATGGACATTTATGTGGCCTATGTGATGCACACAGGAAGGAGTAAAGAATTCATATTCTTTAGTGTTGTGCTTATTTGGTAGTAGCGGCAGTGAATAAGCATAAGCATCATGTAAAAAAAATGAACAAACTGTACTTTCAGTTCAAGAGAGTTGAGTACCTGCTATCAAAAGTGTGGGGGACAAGCCTTAGTGAATTCAGGATTCCTGTTTGTCTGCATAAAAATGTACGATTCCAATATTCAATTCTATTAATATCATCTCTGGGGATGCAGGTCACATTTTTGGCCATGATAATTGATCCAGCATAGTTGGCCCACATTTCCATAACCCTCAGGGACACTTAAAAGACCATTGCACCATTATAATCCACTCAAAACTATTTCAGTTTCACCTGCCTCATTGACTTGAATCCTTTTTGCTGAGTTCAGCAAAGTCCCTAAACATTTATGCTGTTTCACCAAACTTGAGGCAAAACAAATTCAGCTGGGTTTACTCATCACAACTAAACAGTTTAAAGTATCTCCTGTGCACTCTGTTTAAACAGGGGTGGCCAGCTCTAATCCTAGAGGGCCGCAGTGGCTGCAGGTTTTTGTTCCAACCCAGTTGCTTCATTATAAGCCAATACTCACCAATAACAGATCTTATTTAAGTTCATGACTTGTTATTGACTTAACTCCACTATGTCAGTTAATTCTTAACTCATAGGTTTTTTCTTCCATTCTAATGATACATGCGTCATCCAAATAATTTAAAGTCTAAAATGGATAAATACTTTTCACTTCTTCCCTTTCTCTTCAGTTTCCTTCTGAGTAGTTAATTAAACCAAATAGTAAATAATGAATACACACGGGTGGAAATGGAAACAAGTCAGATGTAGAACTGTTGGTTCCTTTGTCATTTGTATTTTATTGTTCTTTATTTCGCCTTATACAATTTCTTGTATTAGAAATTAGTTTTCACATACCCCTTGGGGTCAGAGTGCAGGGTCAGCCGTTGTACAGTGCCCCTGGAGCAATTACAGGTTAAAGGTCTCGCTCAATGGCCCAGCAGAGTAGGATCTCTTTTTTGGCAGTGATGGGGATTCGAACCGGCAACCTTCTCGATACCAGCACAGATCCTTAGCCTCAGAGCCACCGCCCTAAAAGAACAAATACAGTACAGCTGTTTAAGACTAAAATAAGCAATTAAGAGTTCAAAATCTTAACAAGCAAGACAACTAAAATGAACCAGAAAAATGTCACTGGAGCAGTAAGTGCTTCATCAGCAATGAATGGTTTCTCATGACGCAATTGGGTTGGAACAAAAACTACAGTAAAATTTTAACAGGTGTGTGAAAACTTTTGATATTCATGGAAGAAACCCCCAAGGAAGACAAGAACAGTTCAATCAATCAGTCTTTATTCAGGCACCGGAGAGTACATGGATTCATGTGTTGCAAGGCAGAAGAGCGAAGTTCCCTTTTTTGGTCGGCTTTTTTAGATTTTCTCCCTCCCCCTTCCCCTTACTTATAAAAAACATAATATTGTTTACCTAAGCATTTCATTTCATTACGAAAAATGGGCCATCTGTTTCTGTTTTGTGTATGTGTCAGGTGGACCCTAAAGAAGGAAAAGTTCATCTTTCCCGTGTCTGACAGACGAGTTCCTAAAGAGTAAATTGTCCTAGGTCAGCCTACTGCATCTTGCCTTAGGACAGACGCCTGTATGAATTACCTTCCGTTATTGAAAAACAGCTTTGTCAGCTTTTAACCCTTAGTAGCTTGTGCCAAACTACATCAGTGACCTTCTCCATCACTATGTGTCTGTCCGCCCACTAAGATCTTCTGATTCTGGCAATCTTGTTGTGCCCCACACTAGTCTACACTACATGGGTGACAAGGCCTTCAGCTGTATAGCGCCCAGACTCTGGAATGACCTACCGAAATTAATCAGGTCAGCTGACTCCATGAATTCTTTTAAAAAACAATTATTATTATTTTTCTTTCACATATTCATTGTATCTTATAAACCATCCAACCATCCATCCACCCATTCATCCTCCAATCTTACTGTTATTATTATTATTATTATTATTATTTAGCTGATGCTTCTATCCAAGGCAGTTTCTAAAGCTAACCATAATGCATACAATGAACACTAAGTACATTCATGAGAAGCTGTGCCCATGTCTGTATCACTGTGTGTAAGGCAGGAACCAGACCTAGATGGGGTACCAGTCCATTGAAGGACTGTAGCATCAGTCTACCGCAGAGCATCCGTTTAATCTAAAATGCATGTCCTTGGGATGAGTAAGGAAAACTGACCTCACATTTATGGATTTATCAATTAAATCTAAATTAAGTCTGATTATACAACCCTAAAAGGAAAGAGTTTTGATTTTAAGAAAAACACTGTGTCATTCACCTGTTCCACTCATTACAGGAGGCACTAAGGCTAAGATACTATCTGAGAGGAACAACATAAATGAAGCCAAACTAAATACTGCCTTCCTGGAGTCTCCGTAAAAGTATTGTGTTTCAGTAAATGCTGATTAGGCCAACCATGAAAACTGACATGTAGAATGCATGTTCATTTGGAATAAACTTTTATATGCAGTAATTTAAAAAACACCTGTCCTGCAAATGACTTGGTGTATCTAATGTATTTGTTCAGGCTGACATATGAAAATAAATCACTTACATATATATATATATCTTCAATATATTAAATGCTGAGCAAAATTAAATTTTCTGCCTCTCAAAAACTCTACTAGAAGTGCATGCTTTTGATAATCCTACCAACACTGGATGATCATTTTACCTTCTCTGATTGTATTAAATGTCAAAGCCTTTTAAAACCCTTGTGTTAACCCAGTGTGATAAAGTAAAACTAGGTACTGGTTCGCATGCTCCTGAAAGCGTAGCCAATTTCCAAATGGGTGTTTTTGAAGGTTACATCTCATGATAAGTCACCAAAAATAAGTCTTTGGTTGAGATGTATTAGTAATGCATTTCTATTGTGACTTTAAACTACTGACACCTTCATTTTATTTACATGGATCTAAATAACAAAGAAAAATCAAAGGAAATTAAAGAAATGTATTAAGAGGGTCACTGACAGCTTGGTGATAAGTATGAGTTCACTGGTATGATAAGTCAAGTGGAAATAAAGATCTTCATGGAGACAGTCAAGGGAAATGATAGAACGAGTCTGCGTCTCTACTCACTTGTTTTTGATTTATTGCTATTTAATCTAATGAAACATTTAACTGAGAATCAAGATTTGCAATAAGTTATTAAGAGGACTAAGAGAGGGGGTTTTCTTATCTGTTAACTCTCAGACAATAATTATATGTTTAGAAGTAAGTTAAGCAAAACTGTTAAATGGCAAATGCTATGAAGAATACGGAGAAAAGCAAGAAAGTCAGGGTACTAAAGTTAACCATTATTGTGGCAATCAAGAATTAACTCAATATTGTAAGCTAAATAAAATTTCTATATGAACAACTCCATGAAGGAAGAGGAGTGCCAGAATGGGCCTACTCGTTGTCTACTTCTTTGAAATAATCTCAAGTTTTCTGATGTTGTGACTCAAATGAATACACTAAAGGATGCTGTGAATAATATGAAGGATGTTGACAGAATGAGCCTGCAGATCCATTGGTTGTTTGGTGGTAACTGTGCATTTATTGGTATTGTAAGGGTTAGGGTTAGGTTAAACAAGAAGACGAAGAGCAAAGCGAGCCTGCTTTGTCAGTCATTCCTTGAAAACACTCACAAGTTCACTAATTTTGTAAGGCAAAGGAAACAGTTTAACTGAAGAACATTTTGAAGGAAGTCAAAATAAACAACTGTGTGAACCAGATACCTACTGAATCTGGTTATAGTAATGAGTTTGGTGATGTAGTATTATGGGATCCTGAGATGCAATTGACTTAGTAATCATCCTAGTCGAGCAAGATAAATGGAAAAACCCAACAGCTCAAATGACTAATCGTGTTACTGACGACAAGGGTGTTTCTGTTAAATAAAAATGCACCAAGGAACAACATGAAGAGTGACAGAGTGGTCCTACAACCTAGTGAAGCTGGTTGTAATTCTGAATTTATTAATGTAGTAAGTCAAGTGAAAGAATGAAATTAGGAACTAAGTAAAGTCAAGTGGAGAAACAGACTGGTTCTGCTTATTTAGTGACTTATTTAATAATTACAGCTTTACTAATACTCTAAGTTAAGTAAAACCTTTACCTGAAGAAGGATTTGATTAAACTCAGAAGAAATAATTGAGTGGGCCAGCTAGCTACTGACTCTTGGAGATAACTGTGAGTTTACTGTTGTTGTTAGTTAAACTTTAACTGAAAATTGGCAAAATCTTTAGAATGGTCTACTTATCAACAGATAATCTTGTTTCTATAGTAAGTTAAATGAACGCTTTAAGTGAAGAACACTATGTTAGATATGAAGAGAAATGATAGAGTGGACTTGCATCTACCGATCTTTTGATCAAAGTATGAGTCTAGAGGTGATACTCCGTCAGCCATTAAACTTAAATACAGCTCTAGATTTCAAACCTCCCCTTAGTGAAGAGATGATATAACTGTTTCAAGCTGACTGCTTTTAAAGGACCAGTTAATTGGTAATAAGTCTAAAAGCAATCATTGGGCTGAGTGTTTTGGAAGCTGCTCAAGCTTCCCGAAGGGACATACATAAAACATTTATTGCAGCATGTAAATGAAATTTATTAGGTACACTGTTGCAGCGTAGACATGCTTCTCAATTTTTAATGCACACGCCACACTGCTTATAAACCCACTATTAAATAATAAAACATGACAGCAATATGCTTGCAGGCATCCAAAATACAGACCACTTTTTCAATGGAGTTGGCTGACAGTGCAGTGTTTTATTTCACTATGTATAAAAAACTAGAAAGTCCAAAAAAAAAAGATTTCTAAATCTTTTTACTTCTTGTTGCTCCTTTAGGGACAGTGAAAAGTTAATCATCGGGGAAGATAATCCACTAATGATCACCATCAATGCCCAAAACCAAGGCGAAGGGGCCTATGAAGCTGAGTTATATGTGATAATCCCTCCAGAAGCAGACTACATTGGTGTGGAACGTAAAAATGAGGTAACTGGACTGGCTAAAGAGAGTGAAAGAGAGAGAGAGAGAGATCATTTTTAATTAAACATTTCAATACAACTCACATGCAGCTCTTTGAAGCAGGAGCTCACAAAGACAACAGGAATACCATTTGTCTTGTTCTCTGTTTCCCTTACACTTCTCGCCTTTACAGCCTACTTTTATTACTGTTTTCTTTGGGGCTATACAATGACGATGTGACACAGATTACTTTTGCGCCTTGGTTATTTGATGAGGCAGATCTAATTGAACAGAAGGGCTTTGGTCTCTTTTAAGAACACAATGATTTGTTACACTTTAAAAGCAGAGTGACTTGGCTCACAAACCTTTTCTGCAAATATTCCAATTTTACACGTTAAAAGATTTTGCATATTGAAAAACCCTTATGCTGTTTGCATTGATAATTTTACATTAAGAACATGTAGATAATGAATGTGTTTACTGAAAATGTGGTTCCCCTGCTTTCTGTCAAGTTTTGATAAGTCTGCTGTGGATGATATGTTCGATATTTAAAGCAAATTAGCCTTTGAGTGAAAAACTGTGGGAATTTATGTTTAGATAATATTCCGAAACATTCTGCTTTTCTGGCTTTAACATTCTTTTTTTTAAGATTTGTGATTAATTTATCTCAACACTCTATGTTATACATTTTTTTCAGTATTAATAGTTTCATACAGTGTTAAAAAAAGATACCAGAGTAATGAGTACAAGACAATGCCAGAAGACAGTATCAGAGAAGGTACAAAGTGAAAGCCACATTAGCAGAATACATGGCAGGCATTCCCAGAGAGGACATCTTTAACAGAATAATGCATCTAATGCTAGCACATGCATTTGACTGTGTTGTGCAGAAGCCGGATATTCAGTATCTTTTATTTATGATGGTTAGATGCACATTAGATGCATTTAGCTTTTGAACTTTAGTCTATTTTGTTTCTAAACAGCCATGTTTTCAACATATTTGCCTCCATAAAAATAACATATTGTGACATCTAGGATGCATGCAAGCAACCAGGGCACAATGTTTGTAAGTCCTATCAGTTGTAATGACATTGTTCAAAGGCTGCTTTCAATCAAATAATAAAGGAGGCAGGAACAGTCTTTGGCCAAAGTCCTTGGCCTCGTATTGGACGCTTCAAGTTTAACAAAACAGTTCAGTGTTTAGAACTTCCGTACATCTTCCAGGCGGTATGTGCCCTAGTTAGCACTGGGGGTCTCCTCAGCTTCAACAGATAAACTTTGGGTTCATCCTTTGAAGGGAATGAACTGAACTCCTTCTTTGGAGTGTTTCTTTAAAGTAGTCTTGTGACTAGAAAGGCCAGTCTTCTCTTTTTTATGCCTCGATTGGCCTAAACTATGTTTTGTGAATTTCTTTGTACATTATAAATGTGGTGTGACTGTTTTCAGATGCTTCCTTGAAAAGAAAGTAGACTGTGCTTTGTGACATCTGGCATTCCCAGTGTTATCCCTCATGACTTTCCCCATGCTCTCAACTCAGACCCCATAAGAAAGATGAATGACAATATATTTTGAATATATAAGGACTGCTAAGATCTTACCTTGAATGCACATAAATATTATTCTCAGACTGTATTTTTTGTAAAACGTTCAAACGTTTTGCTAATTTAATTATATGACTAATAACTCAAAGGCAATTCAGTCCCTTTTTTTTGAGTGTTCTGTTATTCTAAAAATGGTTTGCTTGGCAAAGCTCCTCATAACATTACCTCCTTCTTCCAATACAATTGCTTTGACAAGAAAGAACACTGCATGGGACTGACTGTATCTTGGGACAAAGCCATCATCAGTATATGGTCAATATAGAGTCATCAACCAGACTAACGTGAGATGCTGGAGGAAACCAAAAAAGAACAGACACAAGCAGAGGAAAAATGTGCAAACCACATGCAGACAATGAGCTGACCAGCCGGCCTGACTAAAGATGTGAAAAGACAAAGAAGAGCTGTGAATACGTGATAATCCAATAGTCCAATATCATACAACCTAACAAATGTATAATATTGAACTAGAAAAAAACATACAACAAAGCACCCAGAAGAAATCTCAGCAAAGTGATGAGTGTGTAAAGATTTCTCGTTATAAGGTGACCAATGAGACCGTTGTTTCATAGGCTTTCATAATATCAGGTTCACTTTTAGATATGAATATCACAGGAACAGTGGAATTTCTATTTGCTGTTACTCATTTTATACATAAAAAAAATATATTTCTGCAGCTCACTCCTACTGTATAGTGATGAGCGAGCATGCTCGGCCGAACATGTGTTCGGCTTAAGCATCGCTATGCTCGGAGCATGGCGCTACTCGAACGAGCACCACATGTGCTCGTGCACCATGCTCGAGTCTCTGCCCCGCACGTTTCGCGGGTTGGAGACAGCTAATCAATTCGCAGGTAAGTACTGCCCTCACTGTAATGCCAGTAACCATGTCAGGTGCTGGCATTACAGTGACTGGCTGGCCGGAACACGTCTTCGGGTGCTATATATGAAGGCACTGTCATATAATGTTTTAGAGCGTCAGCTCACCTGCAGGCACTGGCATATAATGTTTTAGAGCGTCATTTTTCCCAAAAATTTATTTTTTTGGGGGGTTTTGGGCATGTTTTTGTCAGTCAGTAAAAGTGGTGTACAACTCGGACAAACTGGTTCCCAGCAGCGACTTGGGAGTCCAAGATGCACCCAGACATCGCCCCGATGCTGTTCCCGGTCCATTTGTGTGGTGTTTCTGTCACTTTCTGACCTATTCCAATGGACCAGGCACCCTCCCCTCTTCAGAGCAGGGGGTGCCTGGTTGTCTCCCATTGACTTACATTATACTCGGGTGCTCGGTAGAGCACATGAACATCTCAATGTGTTCGGACCGAACACCCGAACACTTTGGTGCTCGCTCATCACTACTACTGCAGTAAAACCACCTTATAAAAAGATATAAAGACATCAAAGTGTACTTTGGAAATACATGAAGAAGAAGCAGATATGGAAACAGACTGGTATTTACCCATTTGTTGTTCATTACACCATAATGTCTTTTTGTTCCCACTTACTTTGGAGTGTACAATAAAAGCCTTTTGCTCTTGATTGTCCGATTCTACACGTAAGGATTTTCTTTCCTTTGGTTCCCAGTTTTTGATTCTCCTGGACTTTGCAGTATAAAAAGGTACTAAGTCTGAGCTTTGTGTAAAGAGAAGTGCCATATATTTATAACCCGACTCAGATTTTTCCATTGCAAAGCCATGAAGACCACAATCCTGAAGCCAGTTCTGAAGGAGACATTGTGTTGTCAAAGGGAACACTCACACACACACACGTATTCGAACTAGGCCTATACTGCCTCCACCTCTTTGGGAAGTGAAAGAGAACTAGCATACTTGGGGAAAACATACACAACACAGAGAGAATAGACTGTGCAGCACTTGTGGCAGAGCCCACGTCATTGAGGCTGTGAAACAGCAGTGTTATGGGTGTACTGCACAACCACTACCCACAAAGAGAACCTTTTTAAAGTAAATAATAGCTGGATTAATATAAAATCTCAATTTGTAAGCAAATAGCCTTTTTCATTCAGCATCAGTGTAGTATCACTATCCGCATGGCTTCAGATGTTGTTAAAGATTGCTGCTGTTGAGATAAAAGAGGGGCCCTAACTTCGAACCAAACACGCCAGGGTCTGTCCTTTACACAGATGGCTGACCTTTGTCAGGTGCCTGAAATTCTACTTTTTACAGCTGCTGATGCTATCAAGGAGCCTTACAGAAGGAGTCAGCCAAGCGAAGGGCATTTCTCGGTTAATGCAAAATTCTTTTTTTTTTTTTTGTCTTCTTAGGCCTTACGGCGTCTCAACTGTGAATACAGGATGGAAAATGTGACCAGAATGGTGGTTTGTGATCTGGGAAACCCCATGGTGGCTGCTACCAATGTAAGTCAAAACCCAATGCATTTCTCTAGTTACCAGTTAATTCAATTCCAAGAGAGGAACTAATGGAAGGGATGACACTTATACTGCTGAGCATAAACAGGAAGGATAGATATGTTTCAACATAAAGGAAATGATTTGTGTAATTAGATAGGAGTTAAGCCGGAGCCTGCCATTGACTGATTGCACGGTGTCCACAAATCGATATTCGGCCTTGTTTCTATAGGCTCGCTTGTTAAACATAAAAGAGCTAAGTGGTAGTCAGTCATTTCCAAATGGGAGATGGTGTTTGGAGATTTGATGTAAACTCTTGTGGTTGTTTCTTAAGTGGATAGCTCACTAGAGTGGGATGAGTGTAAAGATTAAAAGGAAACACTTGAATCAGCATGAACAATTCTTATTGGTCAAAGAGATTGTGTAATTCATTTACTTTCAAATCTCGTTAACAAGTATTAATGATGAATACATGGAACGCGGCAACTACACAGATGGATGGGTGAATGTGTGTGTGTGTGGACAGGCATGTTCAAGACAGTGAAAGACTGCCCTCTTTCTTGAAGGATGGCCCTGCCTTTTGCCACCATCTTTCTAGCATGTTCTCCAATAATTTATAACCCATTACGGCCCTGAAGACACATAACTGTAGTTCATGGTACTTTGTTATGAACACAAGACTCTTCAAAAAACATCTACTGTGTCAGACATCCATTATCAAACCCGCTGAATTCATTTTAGGGTCAGAAGGAAGAAATGAATTCATTGCTTCAGTTCAAGTATAGTGTGTAGAAGGTAGTGAAAGGTGGACACCTCATATTTCTATAATTGTCAGGATCCTCAATCAGAAACATTGGACACATTAAACAGAGGGCACATTGGCTGGATTGTACTGCCACAACTGTTTTGAATTTCCATTAGGTTTACCACTAACTGTTCCTCAACTGTGGAAGGAAATTGTTCCAGTGTTGAAAGATCTAAAGCACAATATGATCTTGAAAACATTGCAGCAAAAATCATTCCTCTTATTTTGAAGATGAAAAACAAATTTGTGTCATAAAGATCAAAAAATAGAAGCAATTTCAGTGCACATCATCTCACAGTTTTACCAAATTAAAAAAAGACATTTTCAACAAAATAACGGAAGCATGGCCATAAGTGTAATGACCTTAACTTCATGCATCATGTCACAATACAGACATCAAGTAGGAGTTCATGATGATGGCTGCCTCTGCCTTGGGCTATTTTAGGTATCAGGGTGGAAGGTGAGTGATTTGAGCGTCCTGAACTGTGACCTTTCAGGACATGATGTTTTATGAATAGGGCTGATGCTGCTGCTAGCACCATTTTCAATAGCATACCTCAGAGTTTTGCTCTAATTTGTCATAACATTTCTTTTCGGAGAAACCATCTTTATAGTGATATATGGTGGCTGTCCATCTGGTTTATTAAGCATTGCTTTTAACTTTGGTGACAAAAATACTAAAGCATAAATCAAGTAAAAATCTGAAAGTTTGTAGTACTAGGGTGTTGTACATTATGAATGTAGTGAAAAGTCAAGCAAAATGACACCTTTTATTGGCTAACTAGAAAGATTACAATACTGTATGCAAGCTTTCGAGGAAACTCAGGCTCCTTCTTCAGGCAAGATGTAATCAATGATTAAGAGGAAGGGGCCTGAGTTGCCTCGAAAGCTTGTTAGTTGTTGCTCTCCTCCTTCTGTTCCAGTACCAAACAAGCAGATAACCCTAAAAAGTATTTCCTTTATGTAGTGCCAGTCCACCATGTGTCTTGGGTGCTTTCAGTGGTTGGGTGCTTCTCTTTTCTTCTTATATGTATTCGGTATATAATCTCAGAATAACGCACTCCTTCTCATATGGACACACTGCAGAAATAATAATATTTATTCCTCATCTTAATTTTTCTGAAAGATATTTTCTATACCAGCGACACGTGTAGAATGTTACACATCATAACGTCTTTTCCTGAGTGAAAAACATTTTCTCTCTAACAGTTTACAGTAATTCTGTATACTGGAGAGAGGGATTTCCCATGTTTATAGCCATAAAGTGTGCTGAGGACAGTTGGCTAATGTTCCCTCATTTGTTTAAAGAACTCATTCAAAAATAAATATAATAATTAAAATACAGGTTCAGTAAGACAAGGTAAAAAAAAAGAAAGATAAAATCCATGCTCATTAAAATTTCACTAACCTAAGAATCAAATGTAGAATATTCAAAGGCAAAGCGAACATTATTGTCATCTCAATCATATACAAGTATACAGATAGATGAAATTGCGAAGCTCAGGGTCCACAGTGTAACAACATGAAGTGCAAATAATAAATTAAAAATAGAATTAACATTAAAATTTAAAATTAAAACACAAACAAGACAAGACTTTGTGCAAAAGACAAGACAAAGAAGTAGCAGCAATATGAACATTGATGCAATGTATGGTATTTGCAATCTAGATCCATAAATATAGTCAATAGATGTGTAATATTATAAACAAATAATAGATATAGATAATACAGAAATTATCAGTCATTGTTTCTAGCTGGAGGATGCTTATCTGTATTGACGTAGTCGCGTAAACCAACAAAACAAGCACCGGTTACTGACAGTATCATTTTCATTTTGTGCTCTTGTTCACGCCGGACTGATGCTGTGCTCTTCGCTCCTAGCCTTTCCATTCTAGCTGTCAAGTGTCTTACTTGTTAACACTTGATTGTGCACCTCATTGTGTTGATTTTGTGACATGTAACAATGATGGTGGTCAAGGCAGCCAGCACTAGCAGCATTCACCAATATAAACACCAAAATTGTTATCAGGGTAAGGCTTCTTGAGATCTGTCTTTGGTTAATTCCTGTTTAACAGCAACAACATCTATGTCTTAGAAAATGATTTCAGTTAGTGGGCTACTGCAAAAGAGCAAATGCCTGATGCTTGACAAGCTCTAAGTCCAAATTATGTCTTTATATTTAAGCAACCGATGTAAAAAGAAAACACAGATAATAGCCTAAAAAGAGTTGTGGTCCAAAGGATAACTTCATTTTATTTGCCGTTGACTGCTGGAAAAATAAATAATCGTTAAACTAACCCGTTAGTCTGAGAAGGGTAGGGGTGTACAAAAGTGTAGGTGTAAATAAGATATGCATTTTGACCAACACAATGAGGATTCAGATTACTTAAAAGGTGTATATAATGGTTTTTTCATATGAGACTTTTACTTTTTGCAATATGTAAACTAAACTAATTGCCATTTCATAAGTTACCAGTAATATAAGCTAAATCTTTACTTTCATTAATGTAGCGTACTTTTAAATCAACTTAGTAAAAAATGCAATTTTAAAACAAAATGAATAAATTATAAGACAACAAATCAATATTAAGTACTTTAAAATAAAATCTGTCAATAACTTGTGGCACTGATTTAAAATGGTTTAAAAAATAAAATTCATTTTGTACTTATTATTCCACGGCATCTTCGTAGATGTCAAAATTGAATTCCGCCCACCCATTCCAAATGACTGTTTATTTAACTTGGGCTGATTATTTGTGTTTCTCAGTTTGAGTGTACTTTAAGTTCCACCACAGGATATGACTGAGGCCCTCATTCCTGTGCATCAGTAAAGCTTGACTGTAAATTGTGCCTGCTGTGTGCCTGATTGTAATGGACAGATATGTGCATTACAGGACAAAGTGCAGAGAAAATGTTAGTTCACCCAGTCAGAAGAATGCTGCATTTCATTTTCAATAAAAGGATAAGAATGGCAAAAAAAAAATGCCATAAAACAAACATTTTGGAATAAGCCTTGTTATACCAAGCCTGTGAAAGTGGACAGCACGTTATTCACTGAGACAGGATCCTCACAGAGGACTTGAGTCTTGCTAAGGCTACACAAATGCCTGTCATGGTACTGTAGGCCTTTATTTATAGCCCATTTTAGGGCAGACTCTGATTGGCTGCACTTTCAAAATGTTGCTTTACCTGGCCATACTCACAGCACCATAAGCCTCCAGACGAAACTATGCAGTGGTCTGCTCATTCAGCAAATCTGATTTTTGGTTGGGTGAATTAAGCATAGTCAGTGATAATGAGCGTACGGTAAAACTGTTATAAACTTATTTTGTGACACTGAAAATAATCTCATAATATGTGAGAGCACTGCTACAGATCAAACTATTTTTAATATTTTTCCCGTGGTGATTGTGGCTTACAACATGCCATATTTGTGGCAACCTGTGAAAATATACATCTGTCCATTTATTATTGAACCACATATCCCAATTCAGGGTCACTAGATAGAAATATACTGTATTCAGTATAATCAAACAACACTAACGTTTGGCCAGAGTTCCTCAAAATATTAAAGAAAATTAATATAATACAGCAAACATTATTTAAAGTGAGCAAATGAAAAGTATTCAAATAAATGAAAAGAACTGAAATAAGTCAAAAACACAATGGACAAAAATTCTATGAAATTAGTCCGAAACAGAAGCTGAAGCTCAGATGTCAGAAGTGTTTGTACAGAAAGTGATGCCAGAAAGGATGTGCGACTTGAAATCCACAGCAATGCGATAGGCGTTGAAGCATAACAGTTGTCTTTAGTATAATCATATACAAATATGCAAAAACTATTATGACTCAAAATGATGTAATAAGCAACATATTCACAGAGAAAGTCCATAATATTGGAAAGTATCTTTCAAAACATGAAGCAAAGTAGGCCTACTGGAAAATGAAGACGTCCAAAGCGCTAAAAGGAAGACATTTTTAGACGAGCTCCAGTGTGAGAAAAGGCAACTGCAATCATAAACCGAGCAGCATGTTTTGGTACCCACTGTCCCATCATAAGAGTTTAGTAGTGTGGTGATTATGTTATGGTCATACTGGGTCTGTATGGAATGCAAGTATTAACTGGAGACATAAAACCAAAGCTGAGGAAAGATCAAATGCTTTAACTTGTATGCCAATCTTCTGCTATTCACCCCCCATAAAACATTTGACTTTTAGTTCTTCTGTGCCATGTAAGTTGAGGCATTTAATCTTTCTTTGATGCTGTTTGTTATATCATTTTGAGTTACAATAGATTTGATTTATTTTTAGATTTTTAAGAATGTGCCTGTGAAATGCATCTCCTTTCCAATTTGAGCTTCATGGACAATGAAAATGCAAACGAATTTTCACTTTGCTGGCCAGCTCCTCAAAGGAATGTAGCTCACAATGATTGTCTCCCACTTCGATCAGAGCATGCGGTACATATTGGGAGTATTTAGATCAGTTAACAGATGAATACCTTTGGCTGAGTACTCATAAATATCAGAGATTGTTACCAAAAAGTCAGGTCTAGGTCTTTGTGAAGGTTGTAAATGGTTTCATTTTCTATAATGCAGACATTTCTCACTGTTGTTACTTAAAATATTTATTCATATAAAGGAGAAAATCTTGTTAAAATTAATTTTATTTTCATTTTAAGTGGCAGAATTTTAAAGAGACAAGACAAAATTGTTGTCTGAGGGGAAAGCTGAAAATCATAGAAAGTCTTTATAGTCATCAGTGAGTGAAGTCAGTCTCCTAACCCGCTATATCCTAAAACAGGGTCACGGGGGTCTGCTGGAGCCAATCCCAGCCAGCACAGGGCAGGACAAACCCCAGGCAGGGTGCCAGCCATGCCAGGGCACACACACCAAGCACACATTAGGATCGCCAATGCACCTAACCTGCATGTCTTTGGACTGTGGGTGGAAACCAGGGGACCCAAAGGAAACCCATGCAGACATGGGGAGAACATGCAAACTCCACTTAGAGAGGACCCAGGAAGCGAACTCGGGTCTCCTAACTGTGAGGCAGCAGCACTACCACTGTGCCACCATGCCGCCTTTGTCTCTTTATATTTCCTTAATTTCCTTTTCACAAAGTTCAGAGGAGAGGAAGTAATGACAGTAGTTCTTTAATAAGATGGCAGTAGCAGTGGAATTGCACCAAGATCCTAGTAATGGCAACTCCATCCACATAACCACCATAAAAATGGATATGTGCGATGTAATCAAAGAAAAACAATAGAGGGTGGTCTTGATCTTGGCGTCTCCCCGCCATTTTGGAATGCAGGGCAGGTGCTGCCATCTATCAGCAACAAAAATATTTTTTTGTGAATTCTCAATGTAATAAACTTGGTAAGTTATAGCGTAATGAAAATTGCATAATTAGATCGGGACCACCCTATATTATGATTTTTTGTAGCTCACAATATTAATGTTTTGGAAATCTGTATTGACCATTTACTTTATACTTATTGAGACTTGATATTTAAGCTTAATAAAATCAAAAAAGGAGTTTTGAGAAACAATAAATAAAAATCTGGCTAAAAAAGCAAACGTTTTGTCAAATCTCAATCATTGAATAAAACTGCGCCACTTGAATAGCACTAATATGATGTTAGAGTGAAGTGTGTACAGCGGGAATCTGGATTTTCCTGGACTGCTCAGGCAAACTTAAATGCCCTGTTGTTGTCGAAATGAATACCATTTCTGTTGTAATCTTAAGTCCACCTGTTGCCCCTTACTTCTGCACCTGCAATAAGATCAGATATGTTTTATTTTTTACCATTATAAAAGCAGACAATGAAGAAAGCCGTGCCAAGGCGTACCAGTGCACGGGTATACAGATCAGTCCTGCTCAGTGTTAGCCAATACAGTAAAGAGGCCAATAAGAATTGAGTAAAGGGGAAGTATCAGTAAAAGGGCCCACGTATCTGTGACACATCGTGCTTATGTTTAAAGTGCTGTGGCACTATTTTGTTAATGGGATTTGGATGCAATAAGAATGTGACAACTGAAGAAGTCTAGTTTAACGCTTTCCAGATTTCCCATGTTAGCGTTGAAAGAGTTAAGCACAGATGGGAGTAATGAAAGTGCCTTCGGCGTGTCGGCTGATGTTACCACAGTACTGTCTCCTATTTTAAACTGGCGTCAGTGTCGTTTTTTCTTTTTTTTAATAAAATTACCATGTAGGGATTAACATGCCAGTTACAGTCATTCTTGTCTGATGAATCCTAAAGCCGTTCAATCACGTTACAAGGAAGCAGAAGACTGTAAGCTCGAGCCATGTGTTCTCTATAGGTTTCTCGTGTTATTCATTCCCAGTGCCCATCAGAGAGCCCACTGCTCATTTCTATTCATTTGAGTCTGTGAATTTGCTGCCGGCGCACAACTGGTTTACCTATTCTACATAATGCTGTCTAGGCCAATCTGAACATGTGCTGCAACTTAATGAAATTACATGAGCAGAAATACAAGAATCTCCCCCCACCCTCCAAGAGTCTAGACCTATTAAAGTCTATAGCCTCAAACCAAGAACAAATAGCTTTACGATTGTTTGAACAAAGAGATAATACAATACCACCAAAAGCCTTTAACATGATATTTGCTTTGATTTCTACATTTTAAACATTAACAGAAATTATGGTTGAGGGTAGAACTGTCTAAGGCACATTAAAAAAGCATGATTACATGGACCACTTGCATCTTTAAAATACTACATAAGGGCTTTCAATATTGTAACCTCCTCAATTGCCTTACTCACATTTGGAACTGAAATCAAGCAGTGTTTTATTTTTAAGACTTTTGGGAAAATTCTGTTTGTTTTATCAATGTACCACCATTCTTCTTTCCCCCCAAAATACATAATTCTGTGGTATTTTCTTTGCAAAAAGCCATGACAAATTTAAGATGTGAAACAATAAAGCAAACAGTCCTTCCACATCTGGTGACTAGAGCTTTTGCATCCTGCAGTGCCAGCATGAAATTACCAACAGCCTACATTATGCACCAGGTCAGATTTGGCCATGCCTCATTGATCTTTGACCTCACTGGCAGGTAGGCAGTCTGCAGGGTGGTGGGCTAAAATGCTGGTAAAGATCTTTAGTGTTTTTCTGAAGCAGTGGCAGTGTTCTCCTCTGTACCTGGTAGTGCATTACGTGCATAATGCTGGACATGTGCATTTTCAGGTGAGGAAGACAGCAGTCCAAAGAAACGGAAGTTATACTCAATAGTCATTGCACACACAAATACAAATTTCACTGTATTTTATATAAATGCCAATAATAATTGGAGGGATTGTACTTTAATGAACCCTATAAACTCCTTCTCAGGCTCCTTTTTAAGGGTTGTTTTACTATTTCAATTATCATCACACCAAAAATGATTTCCATAAAAATGGCTGCTGTCAGGCAACAAATGTGAAATTCATTCCAGCTCTAACTGTATTCAAAACATGCAGCTTCTTTTAACCTAAAATGTTCAAAGACTTCAATGGACAGTTACATACCAAGAACATGAAAATTACCT
Organism: Polypterus senegalus; assembly: GCF_016835505.1. Lineage (NCBI taxonomy): Eukaryota > Metazoa > Chordata > Cladistia > Polypteriformes > Polypteridae > Polypterus > Polypterus senegalus. Next base: position 67,749,173 of record NC_053168.1, on the reverse strand, counting down.
TAAAGGCCAGTCCTTTCTATCTGAGGAATTTTCAAGGGGTTGCTTCAATTTTACTTTCCATCTGGGACTTCTAGAAGTTAACACATTGTTATGTCAGATGTGAACGCAGCACAAATGCTCCCCAAGTGCCTTTTAATTTCCAGTCACCCTCTTTCAATAGCCTACTGGCACACTGAGAGAGACAAACTGCTAAGTGTTATTAGCAACAGACCAGGAGATGCATGTGGTTTTTGGGACAGAAACTAAAACAACCAGATTTCTACATAGACTGTGGATTGGTATCAAAAGCCATTAGGCTTGACTGTTTCTGTAGTCGAACAACAACTTCCAGAACTCATAAAGAACAACACAGAATTTCAACCGGAGCCAAAACAAGGTCAAAATGCTAAAACCGAAATTGAATCAAAATGTGGACAGTAATGAGTTGTTAATAGAAAACTAGAACTTAAAACGCTATAATCAACGGTTGTTCAGTTCAAAGTCCTAATCTTAAACTACTTATGGTGCTAGAATTTTTAAGCAGTTCTTAGTGATACTGTAGCGCCCTGTGAGAAACGAAAACATGCCAGACAACGTTTTCTTAACGCAGGCAAAAACTACTGAATGTTTACTGAACGTGCTTTAACTATATACAACTATTGCCTATTCCCTCATCACCCTGCCTCCTCCCACAATGCAGTGCATGTGAATTGTCTCTTTAGAGGTGCAGCACTTCCAGCCGCTACAATATGAATTACAGTGGTGTGAAAAACTATTTGCCCCCTTCCTGATTTCTTATTCTTTTGCATGTTTGTCACACAAAATGTTTTCTGATCATCAAACACATTTAACCATTAGTCAAATATAACACAAGCAAACGCAAAATGCAGTTTTTAAATGATGGTTTTTATTATTTAGGGAGAAAAAAAAATCCAAACCTACATGGCCCTGTGTGAAAAAGTAATTGCCCCCTTGTAAAAAAATAACCTAACTGTGGTGTATCACACCTGAGTTCAATTTCCGTAGCCACCCCCAGGCCTGTATGTGCTTCTTGGGAGGTGGTTCTTGGGAGCCATTTCTGTGCTTGAAGCGACCCATTAACTACCTGCTAAAAGTATAAAATGGAGCATGATACAAGAATATATAAAATTATATATATATATATATATATATATATATATATATATATATATATATATATATATATATATATATATATATAAAATATACATATATCAGACAAAAATGTTACATAAAAGTACATAAAGACATGGTAATGAAGCATATATATTCAACTTTTGAAATATTAATCAATCCCAAGAAGAGAAAAAAATGCATCTAAGGCAAAAATCATTTACTAATAAGAACACTGGGGTTTTCCAGTTATTAATAAACATCATGAACTGCATTTGTCATGTCACAGAATTAAGAGGAACACTTTTTATGTGAGACATATAAAGATGGAGTGAATAGTACCCTTCTAAGCTAAAGAAGCACTCCTTTATCTTAATAGGCTAGTCTGTTCATTTCTCTACTTCTGGGGTAGGAATTACAAAGTTTCTGTTGAGCTGACATTAGGTAATAAGTGGGAACCTGTGAAAGCAGTTAGCAATATAGAAAAAAAATCTATTAAAAAATCATATACAGTAGCTCAGAGGTTCCCAAGTTGAGTCCTGGAAGACCCCTGTGGCTGTAGGTTTTCATCCCATCCATTTAACTTTTAATTGTGTAAATAAACAAGGTGTTATTTCCCAGTCTCTCTGTTTGCAAAGTAAAATCAGAACTGGATTTCTAAATTTTTATTAGGAAGTATTTATGTGTGTTACATGCAAACAATTTTGTCTTTATTTTTAAGATTTTCATCGTCCTTATCATGATTTTCATTCCATTTTTCCAGGTATTCTGGACATTATTTACCAATAAGTACTCAAGTAGCTGTAGCCATCCACCTTTCTGTGTTGTCTGTCTTTGGGTCTCATTTATAAAACGTTGTGTGGATTTGAGCTTGAAAATATGCTTATGCCAAAAAACAGCAAAATCCATCCATCCAGTTTCTAACCCGCTGAATCCAAATACAGGGTCACGGGGGTCTGCTGGAGCCAATTCCAGCCAACACAGGGCACAAGGCAGGAACCAACCCTGGGCAGGGTGCCAACCCACCGCAGGACACACACAAACACACCCACACACCAAGCACACACTAGGGCCAATTTAGAATCGCCAATCCACCTAACCTGCATGTCTTTGGATTTTGGGAGGAAACCGGAGCGCCTGGAGGAAACCCACGCAGACACGGGGAGAACATGCAAACTCCACGCAGGGAGGCAGCAGCGCTACCACTGCGCCACCGTGCCGCCCAAACAGGAAAATACATATGCCAAAAAAATCTAATTTATAAAACCTATGCAATATACCTTAATAACTCACAATCAAACTATTACATTGTGTATGTGAAGGCATCTGTAACTCTGCCCTGTTGCCACCCTGAAACAACCATCCATGAACTATGCTAATCATCCTCATACATATGCAGTCTCAATGCAGAAGAACTTCACAGCCTCCCTCCTGATGCATCGTCCTGCACTTCTCAACTGAGTGCACCCAAGGGCATGCATGGCATTGTATTGCCTCTCCACTGCACTCTGGGAGTCGAAAAGGTTTAACTTAGTGAGTACCTGCTGTTACCTGGCACAAGTAATGACATTATTATTCTTATTGCTGTTACAGAAAATAGTATAGGCAATATTAGGGTGCCAGTTACCTTACCCACAAGACCGCCACTATTTACAGCATCATCAACAAGTCATCTGCTAAAGCTACTTTGCCTTAAAATAAAGAAGTTAATGGTTGACTAAGATCACCAAGCCACAACGTTTGTCAGTCTCATTTTCACTTAACAATTACTGTACTTGTGCTTTAATTTAATGTAACTGCTTATGGTAACCAAAAGCAGCTTCATTCTCGCTAGGTGCCATTTTTGCAGTATGAGTGCAATAATGTGCTCCGATTACGTTGAGAAAATTAGACACAGTTGCCAATTGCCTTTTTATTTTGGCAAAACCTATTGTGTTTTATGTATGTCCACCTTCACCTAAAGAAAAGTCAATGTAAAGCCTTGTCGATCTGTCAATGACATCCGGCATAGTGAGTGTGATGAAGTAAAACTTAGCTGACATTTTGCTGACCTGTCAACCAGTCCCCTTGAGAATTGACAACAGGAAGGGTATATAAATTGAAGAAAACCCAAAAAAAGGTCATTATTGACCCTCTTAAAAGTGAACTAAAATAGTCTGCACATCACTTTTAAAGTGCAATATGTTTATAATGCCAACACGTATTCTAATCGGTCTTAATTTGAATTATTATGCACATGAGGTATCATGTAGCTGGTTTGGCTGCAATTCCCTACTTTATCAAGGATGCCATCATTTCCCAGATTCTCTGAAATGTTGTATACGGATGGGTCAGAGTTGCCGTAAATATACGCATGTTCTCCCATCAAATCTTTTTCTTTTTTCATTACAAATCCCAGCATTTGCATGGAAAGGTGCATATGCAGGGGCAATTAAACATGCAACTTTTAATCAAGTAAGAGTTAACATTCAACAACTCCATGCTTGTATTAAAATCCCCCAAACTGTCAGACAGTCTCTTTTAAACCACAGTGAAAAATAGTTGCAGAAAACTTTAAATTTGCAAAAATAAAATTATGTGCACACAGATAACACAAAAGAAGAAAATGATATCCATCCATCAGTTGTCAGGATTGGACTGGACCTGCACTTTTTCTGATGGTATTTTAAAAAAGGCAGAAGAGACAGTTGAATGAGGTGCCAGTCCGTTGCAGAATACATCCATAGGCGCACACACTCTTTTATAGCTGGTCTTATTTTTTAGTCACTGAAACGTAGTAGTAATAGTAACAGTAGTAGTCGTAGTATTGTCACATGTACAGCGTAAAGTGAAATTCTTACTTTCATGTCGAACCAATTAGTAACATGTTAGCACTCACCACCTCCCTGATGAATAGGAATGTATTAATATACATAACTCCATTTTATCTGATAGAAAACACAAATCGGCTTACCTGTTGTACCTCTTGTTCCCCCCTTATGCTCCCAGTACCTGAAACCTGTGAAAAAAATTCTAAGAAAAAACTTGCATACATTTTGGAAAATGGGAGTACCGAAGTTAAAATCAAATGGAGTCTTAACTACTTCTCAGTGCAACTTGACAACTGATTAAGATTCTTCTTGCCATTCTTGTTGTTTTTCAACTTTCTTAATTAAAAAAAAATATTCCAGTCGTTCACGGTGTCTTTTATTTTACTGGCATTCATAAACCGTGATTCTACTGCAGAATTTTTTCAATCAGAGCTAAGAAACGTGTATTTTATTGGGTGGGAGACTGAGTGTGAAAGTGGGCCTGCAAACTTGCTGCTTGAACATTTGTATTTATTCTTGTGTGAAATATGCTGTAAAAAGTGGGTTCGACCACTGAAATTTGCATCTGGTAGACAACAAGTAACACATACAATGAAAGAATGGCCTTCCATGAAGTACTCTTAACATTCAAAGTCTCTAGAGCACATTGTGTAATGCCCAGTTTATTAACTTTTATGAAGCCTTGCCTACTGACATGATGTGCTCTGTGACACGCGTCATGATTCTTACTGGGAAGATGTTTGTATGTTATCTAACATCTGACTGTTATTGCTAGCTGCTGATCTTTGTAGTATGGTGGTACACAGGTACGTTCTACTGGCTAGCAGCTGAGAGCCCTGAGTTCAGGTCCTGGCCTAAACACTGTCGGTGTGAAGCACTCTGCCACTCCTGCTTCCTTGCACGTACTGTATGTGCACGATGGGTTGACTGGTAATTGTAAAGTTACTAAGTTTGATTGAATGTTCCCTGTGGTTGACTATCGTCCATATTCAAGGTTTGGTCTTGCCTTAGGCTCAGGGCTAAAGTGAGAGACTCCATCTTCATGCTACTCAAAATTGTAATAAGCATATAAAGAAATTGATAGATGGACCTTGTACTTAGTGGCCAAGGAGTTTGCCATAGTGAAAAATAAATTATTATAGAATTTCTTAGTAGTAATGGTTTGTAACCATATTTTAACAAAAAGAAAACTGTGGAACAAAAGCTTACATTTTCATGTCCTAGCAGTCATCACCCACATTTCAAACTGTTCATATTCCTCTTCATTGATTGACCAAAGTCAATCTTTCAGTTTGTGTTTTAAAAACACCATGTAGTATCCAATAACCTTCATAATGTTGTATTTGGAGAACACACAGGCTACAAAATGAGTAAACTACCTCAGAATTTAGGCCTTCACTCTTGGCCCCATCCATGGCTGGTTCCTGCCTTGTGTCCAGTTCCCTCTGGGCAGGCTTCATCATCTGCACGCAACCCCCCCCCCACCCTGAAATGGATAAAATAGGTCTGCAAATGGACATATGGTTCAATCTTGCCTCTTTAAGCCCAGGTCCTTGAGGTCCTAGCAAGTACTCTGCCGGCGTGTACAATTAGCCAGCTAATTGCAGAGTTACAGCTTCCCCCTCAAATTTTTGAACAGGGCATTCCTCAGTGATGCGTGGCACTCTATAAATGCATTAGACAAGCACTAATTGCAATCAGTCTCCTAATCAGAGTCCAGTTCCTGCCTTCAAACAAAATCCATTCTTATGTAGACTTCTCGTTTTTCTTTTTCAGCACTGCTTCTGTCGATTGTCCCACAGTCTGAAACATAGAAAATGCGTGTGTCATTGCTTTAAATTGTGTGTGATGTCATTCTGAGCTTGCTTGTTTTTTTGCTTTTTCCTCTAATTCCTCTAAACTGTAGGAATTCTTTTTTTAACATCCGTACGTGACATCTGCCAACTGTGTTTGTTCATCCAAACTGGTTATCTTTACAAAACAAGCTGAATACAGTTCTGTGAACACCATTCATTGAACAATCCAGCAAAATGTACAAACCCTGTACGGAGTACAAATGAGAAAATTTGCATGTACTTTTAAAATTAGAATAACCCACTAATTATTAACTTAGTGTAATAAGTCCCACGACTGTGCTTAAGGACACAAAATCAATTTGTTTGATGTTAAGTTTTGAAGGTAAATATTGTATTGCATTGAAAAAAAACAACTTTTCACTTAAAAGTAAACTTAGAAACTTTAAAATGAAAAAGACACAATGCTGCATTTCTTCTATTGCTACTTTTCTTCTTGGCATAACTGTCAGGCTTTTTCTATAAGCAGTTACTCATAAGCATAAACTAACACTAAATAAAGAATAAACCACCTTGTATGAAAAAGAAAGTGCAAACATAAGTCTTGTATCCTAATTGAAAGTGTAATTAGAATACTGTACAATACAACCTGGACAAATAGCTAACCACCAGGAAGTGATACTTATACTATACTGTATGCATAGATAGATAGATAGATAGATAGATAGATAGGTAGATAGATAGATAGATAGATAGATAGATAGATAGGTACTTTATTAATCCCAAGGGGAAATTAACATAATCCAGCAGCAGTATATCCATCCATCCATTTTCCAACCCGCTGAATCCAAACACAGGGTCACAGGGGTCTGCTGCAGCCAATCCCAGCCAACACAGGGCACAAGGCAGGAATCAATCCTCGACAGGGTGCCAACCCACCACAGGACACACACAAACACCAAGCACACACCAGGGCCAATTTAGAATCGCCAATCCACCTAACCTGCATGTCTTTGGATTGTGGGAGGAAACCGGAGCGCCCGGAGGAAACCCACGCAGACACGGGGAGAACATGCAAACTCCACGCAGGGAGGACCCGGGAAGCGGTCTCCTAACTGGCAGCAGTATACTGATACAAAAAACAATATTAAATGAAAGAGTAATAAAAATGCATGTAAAAGCAGACAATAACTTTGAATAATGTTAGCATTTACTCCCCCGGGTGGAATTGAAGAGTCGCATAGTGTGGGGGAGGAACGATCTCCTCAGTCTGTCAGTGGAGCAGGACGGTGACAAAAGTCTGTCACCGAAGCTACTCCTCTGCCTGGAGATGACACTGTTCAGTGGATGCAATGGATTCTTCATGATTGGCAGGAGTTTGCTTAGTGCCCGTTGCTCTGCTACAGATGTTAAACTGTCCAACTTCATTCCTACAATAAAGCCTGCCTTCCTCAGCAGTTTGTCCAGGCGTGAGGCGTCCTTCATCTTTATGCTGCCTCCCAAGCACACCACCGTAGAAGAGGGCACTCGCCACAACCGTCTGGTAGAACATCTGCAGCATCTTATTACAGATGTTGAAGGACGCCAGCCTTCTAAGTAGGTATAGTTGGCTCTGTCCTTTCTTACACAGAGCATCAGTATTGGCAGTCCAGTCCAATTATATTATAGTCAACAACTGAGTGAGTTTATCCTTAAGTATCTGAACTTATGACAATCCATCGCGATCAGATGAAAAGAGTTTTGTGAAAGCCTTAGAGGTAAAGGGAGTCTTTGAGGGTTTACAAAAATTTCAAAAAGCCGTCAATGCCCAGAGAGAAAGATAACCTGAACTGGGGCAAATTCAGTTGTCAATCATGTCAATCACAACCAGTCCACAACGTCATGCTCTTCAGGACCAAATGATGCAGCTAAACTTCGAAGGTTAAGTATATCCGAGGATCTGCAGACCTCTTTTGCTCAGCTAAATTTCAGAGGTCATAACAACAACTTTTATTTCTATAACACGCTTTCATACAAGAATTGTAGCTCAAACTGCTTTACGAGATGTCAAAGAAGTAATTACATGCAAAGATAAAAAAATTCAAATTAAATAAAAAAAAGAAATAAAAAATAGCACAGAGAAAAAAATAATGTGCACTTACATAAGGCAGATGTATAATTTAGAGAAATAGAGCTCTTAAATATAGAATTGTGTTTATTTTTTTGGTTTCTAAATGAGGGGTCGATGAAAGGGTTAGGAGGCCAGGGTGGACAGAAAAAAAATAAAAAGAAACACATTTAAGCTGGAGAATAATTAGCAGACCATTATTAGAAGATCTAATTTACGATTTGGAATGTAGGGGGACAGGCACTCCATAATATAGGAAGGGGCAAGATTATTTAAGGATTTATATGCTAATCAATTCTAAAAGACACAGGTGACCAGTGTAATGATGCTGAAACTGTTGAGATGTGCTCAGATTTTCTTTTTCCAGCTAAGGTTCTTGTCACATAAGGACACATTATGGAAGAAAATTGAATAACAAAGTCGTTCATGAACAAATAGCCAAAAGGAAATTCCTGTTCTGTTACCAGATCATGGCTACACAGTGTAGTATGGAACTCATAATTTTTGGACAGATGAGTGAAAAATGTTAAGCTATAGTGTAAAATTTCAGGGCAAAGAAGATCTTCATACCAACCACCATGCACTGTGGTGGGATGGAACTAGCAATGGTATAAGCATGACAATAGTTATTTTACCATGAATTCCACCTTCAAGACCATGTGAAGACCATCTTTCCAAAAGCTAAGCTGAAACAAGAGGATTAGGCAAACACACAATGAAGAATCTACAGTAGAATTCCTTAATGATAGAAGCTCCGAATTCTGCGATTAAGTGTGTATATGTAAAGCCTGTGGTGGTGTTTAAGGGGATTGGTGGGTGCAAGAAAACCATCTGAACACTCACAATAGCTCTGTGACCAAAATTTCTCCTTGGTAATCTGATAGCTCTTACAGGAAAGTCTTCGTCCAACTTATTCTTATTAAAGGAGATGCTAGCGAAGTTCATGAATCAAGAGTGTACTTTCCATGACAATTGTATTAAATGTTGATTTTTTTTATTTAACAACAACATAATATTTGTTTGTGTTACTGTTTAGGTAATGGTAAGAATTATTTGAAAATCAAACAGACCTAAAGATGTTAAGGCATATCTTTTCATTGCACCATATAACATTTATTTATCACCTGTGAATTATTCAAAATATATTTTAATTCACACCATAACGACATTGGTCTGCCATTTGCTCTTAATGTGAATAGATACCATGTATTGAAGACCTTTCAGATACATTGTGAACTAATTAAACATAAAAACACAGATTCTAAGTTTATATTTCATTTGCTGCTAATTGTTTGCAGAAACAGCGACCAAAAAAGCAATGAATGGAAAAAACTGTCTTTCAATTTTTTTTATTATGTTTACTAGTCATAACATTTTGTTATAAACTGGCTTTGTAGGTCTCTTCTATTTCTGTTTTCTAAATGCCGTCGCATCAGGATGACATTTGAACTGGTGTTCATTACAAGTGCCTGAAATGCATTATCAGTGGTTTAATAATTAACTCTCCCATATGTTCATTGTTATAGGCTCACATATAAATTCCTCTTTTTGGTCTGTGGTGTGTCTAAACAGCTTTGAATGTGGGAAAAAAAATGAAAAAAAGGGCCTTTAGGTTTGGGTAATAATTTTAGTATGTGCAGTCTGTAAGAGAACACTAGTGCCTCTTTTGTTGCACTTTGATTCAAAGCAATTATTTCACAATTAATCTTTGATGTTTATGAGGTCCGTGTTTAAATTGACGTAAAAAATCTCTTGGAAAGGGCAAATGGAGATTAGGACCGAACAAGGTACGTTAAGCATGTCAGGCCTGCTCTTAAGTGGAGGTACCATATTTAATTGAAGATGCTCATAATCCTCTCCAGCAGGGGTTCTGTGTTTAGTGCCAGCAGCTGCCAATTGCTTATCCTTTGATCTTCTTGTTTCGCAGCTCTCTGTAGGCCTACGCTTTGCTGTCCAGCGTCTGGAAGAGGCGGGATCCAACATAAAGTTTGACCTTCAGATCAAAAGGTAGGCATGCAGCACACAGACCACCTTCTAACGTATTTGGTTGTACATTGAAAACTGGCCTCTGATAAGCCAGAGAGAGAGTTGAGTCCACTAGTCGAAAATGTTAAGGATGTTTGATTACGGGTTTTTCTAACAGTCTGATTTATTACATGTGAACTGTTACAGTGATCTCTGCAAATGCTGCACTAAAATATCAATCGCTTCATTATCCTGCTTGCTGTGTGCTCAGGAGTACCATTAAGCACACTATTGGTATTGTTGACTGCCATGCCCTTGATTTGACAGACTATGAAAAACTACAAACAGGAGTCACTTCAGACACGAATTTAAGAAGACAAAAGTCAAGATTCTTAACAGAGTAACTGGCCGAATAGAAATAAGAAATGAGTTAAACATCAAAGCCACTAGAGAAAACTGAGAAAGTAAAGCAATTTCATAACACTGTTGCATTCAGTCAGAAGCCAATTAGCTATGTGTGCAAATAAAGAACTCCATAATATTATTAAGTCCATCTCCACACTTAGTGCACCCAACTATGTTCTGGTGTACTCCTGCTGATCCACTCAAATCTAGCTGTAAAGTTTTCTCGTCTTATTGTGTTGCTGCAGGCCGTCCATGTCTACTTAAAAAATGATTGAAGAATTAATTCAAGAGAAAGCCACCCACACTGGCTTGAATATGGCACTGAGTGGGTGACAGATGTGGGTAGTGACAAAGTCTAGGCACAAGCTGGGACTTTGTGAAAAGTGGAAATTGATCAATATGGGGAGAAACAACTGACAAGCCATAAGGTCAATGTGTCTCATGCACAGTGAAAGAAGAAGTTGAGGATAATTAAATAACAGAAGCTGGCTCAGCCATATTCTAAACTAGGAATAAGATTATATTCCAACTACAGGGTCATGGGGGTCCGTATATATATGTCCGCATATATATGTATATATATATATATATTAAGTAAACCATATATATATATATATATATATATATATATATATATATATATATATATATATATATATATATATATATATATATATATATATATATATATATATATATATATTTATATATATATGATATATTAATATACTATATATACGGGGTATATATGTATATATATATATATTTATATATATATATATATATATGTTATATATAAATGTAGATATGTGTGTGTATACAGTATATATAGTATGTATATATATATATATATATATATATGTTATAGGTAGTTGAATAACCTCCCATTATATCGACTGAAAAGTTTGAGTAAACACTGGCCATTCTTATTTCCACACTCTAAATCACAAGTGTTTTACTTGTGCTGTCATATCCTGTGAGATCAATTATCAGTCTAATAAGCAGTAGGCAAATTTGTTCTAATATGTTAGCTTTAGCAGGGTACCATAGACGCATCAGCTACTGAGACACATTCTTTAAGACTATGCCAGAGCCATATACTCTGTACTTTTTGCAGTCATTGATTCCTTGCTGTTCATAGCTCTAGTAAAACTCTCCTGTATCTGAGAATTTTCAAAACTTTTAATTATTTTGCTAGTCATGGCTTTTTTATATTTAACTGTCCCGCTCAGTTGTTTGGAACAGTGACAAGAGTACAAGTACGCTGATTACAGTCCCATTTGTGTAGATCTGTACTGTTAATGCCTATTTTTCTCAGAAGGAATTGCATGCATGTGCCTCACACTAACACCCTGTGGAATTACAACTTGTATCTGTGCTCCATATAGATTGTCTTCTACTTAACACTGGAAATGTTAAATGGCATGAATTTTTGTGGGAGAACATCTGCTTATCTGTGAGATAGTTTTCCATTTACAGTTATTCCTAATCCTTAAATGGACTAGTAGGCCCAGACAGGATAAGATTATTCATTCATTAATCTATTGTAATTTCTTACAAGGCCTTGCTTGAACATCAGCTTTTATTGCTCAATTGGATTAGTCCAATCAGTTAGAAAGCAATGTCTTGTGTTATCTAAAACTACAAAAGGTCATTTTTTTGTGAGGAACACTACATACCTATTTGGATTCAACTTGTTAATGTTTTTTCTATGCCAAGTTTCTCTGTTCGACTTTACTTTAGTGTTTCAGTCTATATAGGGTATTGTTTTATCATAGGCCATTTGTTCATCTAACTCTCCAAATATGGTAGAAGTGGAGATTTACATGTGAGTAATAATTTAATGCATTTTGATTTTCTTTATTATCATAATGTTATACTGATCTAATATTTTGGTTTGATTGTGTTGTAATGAGGTATTTAAGCTCAATAAAACTTACTAGAAGGCAAAAAAAGGCAGCAATTACATTCTTTGGTTTCTTGAGCAGTTGCACTATGGTGCCTTTCTGAAACCATATAAGTAAATCACGAAGAAACAGTGATAGGCTGAATCATTTAAAATGTGAATGAGATCAGTGAATCTCCAAATGGTTTGAAGTTTTTTTTTTGTAAGGTGGTCTTCTGTGGTGGTGGCTTTTCCATTGTTGTCACTTGATAGTAATAGCAGTATCTTCCTAGGCTGTGCCACATTTGCCATGTATCATTTCCAGTTTGTCCTCGTGCTCTTTTTGCCGATAGCCATCACTTTGTGCATACTGTATTTCTGTTGCATGGGTGAAATTAAGTAGTTTGCTTTCCAACTTTTATACAAATATCTCAATTGACACCAACACCTTTGGGCTCTTTCTGTGTTTAGTTTAAGTATTTTCACATTCATCTACGGACTTGAAAATACAATCCTGTCAAAACAGAAGAACACTAATGTTTGAAATTTGACAGTAAATAAAATGCATGCTATGGAATCTGTGATATTTGTGTTTTTTTAAATACTTGGGGTCAACAGTACAGAGTTATGGGGATTGTGGAAGAGAGGTGAAGAAGTGAGTGCAGGCAGGGTGGAATGGGTGGAGAAGAGTGTCAGGAGTAATTTGTGACAGACGAGTATCAGCAAGAGTGAATGGGAAGGTCTACAGGACTGTAGTGAGACCAGCTATGTTATATGTGTTGGAGACGGTGGCACTGATCAGAAAGCAAGAGACAGATCTGGAGGTAGCAGAGTTGAAGATAGTAAGATTTGCACTTGGTGTGACAAGGATGGATAGGATTAGAAATGAATACATTAGAGGGTCAGCTCAAGTTGGACGGTTGGGAGACAAAATCAGAGAGATTAGATTGCGTTGGTTTGGACATGTGCAGAGGAGAGATGTTGGGTATATTGGGAGAAGGATGTTAACGATAGAGCAGCTAGGCAAAAGGAAAAAAGGAAGGCCTAAGAGGTTTATGAATGTGGTGAGGGAGGACATGCAGGTGATGGGTGTAACAGAACAAGATGCAGAGGACAGGAAAAGGTGGAAAAAGATGATTCACTGTGGCAACCCCTAACGGGAGCAGCCAAAAGAAAAAGAAGAATCTTACTTTTGCTTATTCAGTTGAGGTGTGATTTGATTTTCCAATAGACAGTTTGTAAATCCAATGTTGATCCTTGTCACAGTAGACTTTGAAACACCTTCATGTTAAACATCATATTTCTTTGTTATCATGCTGACACCTTGGTCATTAAAGGAGCACTGGAATCATCGGGTAGAAGGGTCCTTTTCATCAGATTATCTGGCCCAGCACTGACTCAGCTCAAGAATGGCCAGTAGTGGGCGGCTGGTTAACCAAGGTCTGCAGGACTCTGACTGCATCTGCCTTTTCTGAGTCCTCTTCTTCAATCTGGCAGTGGTTCTACAATTAACTGACGGACAAATATTGTTGTGTTTCATTTGTGTTAATTAGTTTCTACATTGTTTTTGTGTATTTGACCAAATCTGTATCCTCATATGTGATAGTTCTGTATTTAGTGAGTGGTATAATCTATTCTTGCATTTTGCCTTTGTCATGGTGCTCTGCATCTGCACTTAGTGAGGAGCACAGCTATGCAAGAACAAAGTTGCTTGTACTACTTTGTTGTATTTCTGAGGTGGCAATGTTAGATTGGCCATCTCGCTCTGTGAGGAGGATTACTTGTGTTCTGTTTTGTGTGTTGTGTTTACCCCAGTTTTTGACATCCATTGCATGCCCAAGCCTGTCAGGAAGGGGGTCTCTCTTAATTGCCCTTCCCAAGATTTCTTCCATTTTTTTTTCTCTACATGTTTTTTTGAGAGTTTTTTCTCTATTCTTAGCATTTTATTGAATTTATTAAAAGCAAATAGCATTCCATACAAGCAAGTCAAATTTTACAGAACTAAGTTCAAGTCAAATCAACCCCCTCCCATGAGAAAGAGAGGTAGGCCAATAGAGTAAAATGTTAATAGTAGGAAAAATAAATAAAAAAATAAAATAACATAAAAAAGGGAAAGGAATCCACTTCCTCAATTTAAATGCTTATTCTAAAATATTATTAATTAGATCCAGCCAGGTCTTTAAAAAGTTTTGCATAGATCTTCTAAGTAAGAATTAGATTTTTTCCAATTTCAAATAGTATATAAAATCAGTTACCCACTGACTCAACAGAGGTAGGTTAGGATTCTTCCAGTTGAACAAGACAAGTCTACGTGCCAATAGTGTAGTTAAGGAAATCACAGTTTGTTTGTCCTTCTCCACTTTAAGCCCATCTGGGAGTCCACCAAACTCAGCTGTTAATGGATTAGAAAGGATTGTGACACCAAGGCTGTCTGAAAGGCATTTAAAGATTTTGGTCCATAATGATGTTAACTTAGAGAGTCAAGGCTGGGGGGCTTTTAAAAAACAGCCTGTTACAGCTCATTGAGGAATTCCTTGTGTGATTTTGGGCTATGCAAGAAATTCATTGTTATTGTTGTTGTAAAGAGACATACATATCTCAAGACATTTTGATTTCTACATCAGGCAGTTGAAATGTGTGTGTGTTGCACTCCGATGTTCGAATGCATCTTTTCCACTTTCTGTTATTTGCATATGGAAGCTCTTGGCTCACTGCAGGTTCTTTTTTCCATCAGTCATCTGTCAATTTGTTTTGCAGTGTAGTGCAAGCCAGAAAAATAAAAATGTTTGCATCTGGTTGATTTGCATTTGCTTATGTGTTAAATGTAAACGCAGCATATGTTTATAGTTTCATTGCAAAAAAAAAATATTAGCATATTGTACTTCACAAAATAGCTAGTAACCTTTACTGTTATTATCAGTTGAGGTTTCAGTGCTACCTTCTTTTGTGTTTTAGGCATAAAAGATTATTGGGCAAGTTTTAATATCACAAGCTATGCAGACAGAGTTCATTTGGTTCCTGCAGGATGCAGCCAGCTGTGAGAACTAATGTGAATTGCAGGAGACATTGATCATCAACACTTTGAATGCAGCTTATGGCCCTGGGTCCCTCCCGGGACCATGCCTGTCTGAAGGTCGCCTTTCTGATCAAACTGCACCAGCGCGGCTGGGGAGTTCGCCGGGACCCAGGCCTCTTCGTCCCCCTAAAAGCAGACCTGTGGCTGCTGCTGTACATGCTGTCCCACCCCTCGGAGGGCAAAGTCCCTGTTCCCTGGGCAGAGAAGTGTCAGGTAGCAGTCAGCAAGAGTATGGAATCAGTGCCCCCAACCTCTGGATGCTCCCAGACAGCGGGGACGTCAACTCCATACATTTTGTGTATGTCAGTATTAGTGAGGTTGTTGTTTTGCAGTTAATCAAAGGTTTTTTTTTGTGTTTTCTGTCTCACTGAGGAACGTTTTCAGGATTATTTGATGAATAGATGGATTACATCTTGCATATAAATTCCTTAAATGTTTCTTTTGTGTATGCAATGTAAATATATAGTAATACAGTAGAACAAGACAGCCCAGGCCTAGGCTGTAAAAGTGGTGCATCACAGCAATTTCCCTGACATTAGTTATTGCGAGGTACTCTGCCCTTATGTTAAGACTCTATGGCTTCTCTCATGCTTTCTCTTTCTTTATACATAGTGTGTTAGCTATCTCTTCTTTTGAATTACCAGCTCTGTATCATCCAGAAAGGACCATCACATATTCCATGTTTCATCTCCAATCACAACTCACTTCCTTCTGCTCTGCTGCCCTTGTGGGTTTAGAATCTGTGGTGATACGAGTGAACATGTGGGTTTTCTTCTCAGTCTCTCTCTGAGTGCCATGCTTGACCTTGCGACTGTTCTGTTCCACTCATCCCTTATTGGCAACCACTTGACAACTGGGCAACACATCACAATCATTTGTTGTAATTAGGGCCGGGCAAGTGAATGCATTATTATTGCGTTAATGCATTAATTAATTACCGCCAACAATTATTTTATCACGCGTTAATTCAGTTTTTGTTATTATTATTATTATTATTTTGAAAGTCTCAGTCTCGCTAGCAATTGATAGAGATCACTGATCTTCTTATTACAGCTCTTTTGCTAGAAGGAAAGTTTTATTGATTTGACCTCATTTCCCTGCGCGTGCATGAATAGCGAAGAACAAACAGCTTCTAAAATGGCCTGTGGAGAGATACCAAAGTGAATGCTCAAAGCAAAATAATCCATGGATGACTTTTTTCATATTATTGCTGAATTGGAGTCTAACAAGAACACCATTGGGAAGGTTTGGGGCAGCCACCCGTATAATATTTCCCGGCTGCAAAATCTTTCCAGATACAAAGACATGTTCACACAATCGAGTCCAAAACAGAACTCAGTGTCATCATAAGATGGCAGCTTTTAAACCGTCGCAGGGGAAGTGATGTCATCAGGATTGGAACCAGAAGTGATGTCATTGGCTGCCCCAAAACAGGGCCGGATTTCCCAAGAATGGTCTGCAATGAATTGAATAAGAGTATTAGCACACCTGCTGTGGGCTGGCGCCCTGCCCGGGGGTTGTTTCCGCCCTGTGTTGGCTGGAATTGGCTCCAGCAGACCCCCGTGATCCTGTAGTTAGGATATAGCGGGTTGCATAATGGATGAATGGAATTAGCACACTTTGCCACCCCCTGGTCCAGCATGGAACTACATTTATTCAGGCCCTTTGGTTGTCCCCTAAATGCGCGTGTGTGACAGGAGTCTGATTTGTCGGATTCCGATTTTGATGCAAGTGATCTGGAGATTTAGATCGAAAATGAAAGTGAGGTCCCGGCATCCCGGCATCAGCTGATCGGTCCTCACCTGATTGTGGTGCTGAACACGTTCATGCAGCTGATATACCTATGGCAACATTCGCGTGGGGGGGCAGACACTTACGATGACAAAATGTACAAACCATATTGTGTCTCACAGCAACTGCCACCCCTATGCACCTGTCTAACAAAGACAGCCAGGCAGCCAGCCCACCGTGCAAACAGACGTTTTATGTTGATTTATGTGTGAAACCGTTGTTTTGTGCGCTTTTCAGAAAACTGAGTTTTTTGGAAAAAATATTAGCCCTCAAAGAGTTGCTACTGAACATAGACTGTTTATGCTGCTCCCTGATAAAAGAAAATGTTTCTGCTGGTATCTGTTCAGATAAAAGAAAACACATTTAGAAATGTTAACTTGCTGTTGCTCGGAAGGTGCCTGTTATAATGTTTTGATCGTGGCTATGGACTCGTAGGGTCAAACGTTAGTAAAACGTTAATGCCCTGGTAGTGGCAAATAGCTTTGGTTTTATATTTGATTTAATCACATTAATGTTTAAGTTCAGATTTCTAAGAAATATTTTAACTGCTACTATGTAAAGGGAATACTGCTGTTAAAAAGCACCTTATTTGTTTAAGGTGTTTGCAAACTAAAAACACGCAATACACTATTTTTAAGTTCATTATTGAATTTTGCACATAACAATGTGATTGTTGTGATTGACTGTGATTAATCGCACACAATCGTGCAATCAATCGTGATTAAAAATTTTAATTGCTGTCCAGCAATAGTTGTAATTAATTATTTTATTTTCAAATAACTAATCTTTATATGTACAATGTTTATTTCAGGGTGGCACTGTAATGCAGTGGTTACCGCTGCTTTTTCACAGCTCCACCTTTCTCAGTTTGAATTTTGCACAGGGGCAGACAATCGCTGATAATTAAGTCCTTTTATCTTGCAGCCTTGACTAATTACTTTGTAATACAAACACAAAAACATTCACAGTAGATAGTGAAAAAGCACTTAAAAAATAACAAAACAGAAAACACTTAGTTTTGTTTTAGAAGCAAGCAATCACCAAGTCTCTGCTCCAATATGGAAATCAGAAACATCAGTAAATTCCTAAAACCTGATCATTAAGAGCGCAAAATGTTACCCAAAATCCCCACTCAAAATGATTTGAAGACAGAATCATGAAAGCCTCAAATTATTTTCCCTTACTAGCAAAATGGTAAAGATTATTTTTTATGTTCAGAATTGCTCAAAATTAACAAACCCATTTTGCCCATTTAAAATATTTTTTGTGTGTCAAATTATTTATTTTTTTTACTTTTAAGAATTTTATAGTTTTTAATTTTTGTTTAACCATTTTGAAAGCTACTATGTGCAGATAATGATTGGTATGGTGCCTGTCTCTAGGGTCCACCTTTCTGATTCTTAAACAGTAGGGCACTGGTGTGGGCTCCTTTGTCCGAGGATACGGATTCAGCCAGTAAGCAGATGCTCTTAGAAAATCTCCTTTTTGGTATTCTGGTTCAAGATCTTTGCCGTTTCCTTCAGTTGTGTTTTGGCTCTGCTTGTATTGTAAAAGTTTGGTGAACGACTCTTTGCAGTTCTTATCTGGCAATACTTACAATCAAGCCCAATGGCTTAAAAAACTGATTGCAGACGTCCTTTTCCATTTTAATTCTTGTTTTCAAGAAATAAATCTTTTGTGTTATTTCTGAAAGAATGTGTGTTAGTACTAGACCAGTTTGAGAAAAGGACAAGCAGCGAGATCTTTCAGAATCTTTCACGTTTCAGGCTGCTTCACATTTTCATAACTGGCATAACAAAAGCCTGAGACACCAGAAATACTGCATGCTGTTGGTTTTATATAAGAGTTTTGTATCTGATCTTCTGAGGAATCTGTTTCACTCACATCCCATAGTCAATCATTTTCTGTGCTTGTATGCTTACATTATTTTATTTGTTTTGATTCCCAATCTAAACTGTTTCCATGACTGGCGTTGATGCTCTTGAAGGTTTGACAAAAATATATTAATTTCTTCCAAGTACAATAGGCATCTTTGTTAGGCCATCTTTTGTGTTGTTTTTCAGCATTTCTTGATGCCTTGTTTATTAAAAATGAATACTGATTGCTATTGTCTACAAGTGCCCTCTTGAACAAAGACAAAAGATCAAAACTGCTACAGAACGCTTCTCTGTACTCATGCAAAAGATGATACAATATCATAATTACTAAGAGGGGCAGAATATTTGAATTAGGAAAGATGAAAGTGGTCTCTGCTGGGTATTTGATCTGCAGCTCTAGTGTTGTCTTTCAGTAGGTGGCAAGAACACAACACTAGTTTTGGTTTGTACTTCAGTTTGCCTTGTAATCTGTCATCCTGTCCAAGGTTGCTCCTGGCTTTGTAAATGAGCAGGGCTGGGCTTTGGGGATTTCTGCTGTAAACAACATTTCTTTAAAAAATACAAGACAGGCATCCTTTTTTTTTTTTTTTTGAATGTTGAAGCTCATAAAAGCTCCAGCTGCAACTTAAAAGCATCTTATTCAAACTGACACCAATATGGAAATGAACGTGAATGGCTGTGCGGAAACGGATGCTGCAAGAAGAAAAAAGGCTGGACAGTCTGTTGAGGCACTCAGCACACTTCTTTCAAGGCTTCTAAATGAATGGTGCTCTTGTATTCTCTTTTATTCCTGAGTAGTCATTGTATTATATTTGTCCTCATTCAACATTATATTGCAATATAATTCGGTGCTAAAGTTTTAGTGCCAACCGCTGGTTTAATCTCATGCTGTCATGTCCACACTCCACTGCATACATATACTGCTGACCTGAGCGGCTGCACTAAATCCAGGCCATTGCCCAAGCACAAAACAATATTTTGTTAAAATTCATCTTTGTATTGAAATGAAAGTGCTGACTATTCTAAACGGAGAACACAGCTGTTAGCTCCTTTGTATACAGAAGACGTGGAATGTAATAACTTGGACTGTAATGGGTCTTAACCACTTTACCATTGTCCTATGAAATTATGGTTTATGAAATTCTGAAATGATTTGATATATGTTGTTAATTGGAGTGGTGCTAATCATGTAAACATATTCTGACCTCATGACAGCCTGGTCATCTCCAGCAAATGGCAATTGGAATTGATTCAGGTTACCACTTAGAGTCTCACTGGAAAGTGAGCCAGGTTGGTAATGTTAACCATATGGTCTCAGGACTGTCTTCCTTAAACTTTGCTACGGTAGACAAAATCCAGGTGGAAGGCTGCACAATGACTTTGGACGGCCTTGAGAGACCATCTGGATTCTTAAAATAAAGCAGACCCAGCAGTTAGGTTTGTGTGATTTTAAAAGAAAAGAAGAGGAATCAATCACACCTGTCTGTAACATAGTAAATAGATTTTTAACAAGCATTTCCTAAGTCTGAATATCAAAAGTGTCATATTCCTGGAGATTAAGGCACAAGTGAGAGTGTGAAAGCTTGAAAATATTGAACATCTGAAGGTGGCAAAGTTTTGACTTTCTGTGATTCCACGTCGTTTCCTGTGATTGGAGAAGGAACTTACATTTGTAGTCCCTTTTTGTTGAGCACGAATTGTGACTCTGGGAATTTTAACAAGTAGGGGAACTTTAAGAAACATCTGTGTCAGAGCAGTTAAACATGTGAAGGCTGCATGAGCCGTAACTCACCTAAATGTTACCTCTTCATTGCCAGTTAAAGTGTTAGAGATGAAATGGGATTACTCCTTCGGTGTGTTACAGCCTTTCCATTCCACAATTAGTAAAATGTTCTTAATCAGAAGCAACAGCACTCTTTCTCAAGCTGTTTGTAATTCTACCAATGAACATTTAAGTAAAGCAGTTGCTGGCATCTGAAGATGAGGTGTGCTATTCGAAGTGCCTCTTTTTTTGGCCAGGAATTTGTAAATTTGATAGTTTCTGGCTACAAGTCTATCTTGGGTGGTCTGGTTTTCTAACCTGTTTTAAAGTCTCCATTAAAGGATGCTGTGACCTCCACCTACAGTACTGATAGTCCTTATAATCTGCGTAGAGCATGCCGAGGCTTCTGTCGTTTTAAACAGATGACAAGTGAACCCCGCGGTCAAATGCTTACTGATATTCCATCCATTTTCTAAGTGTACGAATATCATTGGGGGTTACTTACAATTTCTGATTTTATTATAAATTTGTGTTTGTGTAGTGGTGGCAGGGAAAGTCGTATTGATACACAACGTATCACATTGTGACAGTACCTTTGATGTTCAAATGCTCTCTCCTTTACTAGGCCACAAATCATCAGCAGATAACTGTCTTCTCTGTGTAGTAGGCTGAGTTAGAAGGAACGCCGTTGGAGGCATTTTTTAATTGGTGAAAACTGTAATTTGAGTTTCTTTCATCATTGCACGGCACCAGCTTTGTTGGGTGAAACAAATGTAAATGAATGGAATAGTTCAGCAGGGGAAAACTTCAGAATGGCTTGTGGTTTTTGTAAACAAAATGACAAACTGCTTTGTTTTCTGTTTTCCCATCTTCACTTCCACAGCCTTTGCTGAGTGTGCTGTCTTCTCATTTCTAGTCTTATCGCCGATTCTCTTATTCAAGATGATCACCTGGCTCAGAGGAAAGGGTTTAAAATTGCTGTATAATTTGGACAAGATGCTGTTTATTTATATAAAAGGAAACAACTAGAATGATATTACAGAGTGAAAGAAAAAGAACAGGATGTATGTTGAAAATTAGGGACGTAGGACAAGTAAAATCATACTTTGTACCAAGGCTTAGAAGTCAATTTCCACTGTGGATCTTAGTATTAACTGTATGTGATTTCTTCAGCCTTACGATAAAATCAATAACCTAATCATTTTTTTAATCTTTGCAGCTCTAACAAGGACAATGCCAATAGCAACTTGGTTACACTGAGGATTAATATTACAGCTCTGGCCCAGGTCGAGATACGGGGGTAAGCAGTACTCTTATTTTGTAATTTTCTTTAATTTATATCCAACAGAATTTAGTGTTTTTCAATATATTTCATGTAATTAGCCGTTCCTGCAAATACCTGAGAAAGTTAAACCAATATGTATGTATATGTATATATACTGCCAAATACAAAGACGTGTTCACACAATCGAGTCCAAAACAGAACTAAGTATCATCATAAGATGGCAGCTTTTAAGCCGTCGCAGGGGAAGTGATGTCATCAGGATTGGAACTGGAAGTGACGTCATTGGCTGCCCCAGAACAGGGCAGGATTTCCCAAGAATGGTCTGCAAGGAATTGAAAGAGAGAATTAGCACACCTGCGATGGGCTGGCGCCCTGCCTGGGGTTTGTTTCCTGCCTTGCGCCTTGTGTTGGCTGGGATTGGCTCCAGCAGACCCCTGTGACCCTGTAGATAGGATATAGCGGGTTGGATAATGGATGGATGGATGGATGTATATATAATGTATATGTGTAGGACACAGTCCATGTGACTGTATGACTGTAAGGTGGTGTAAAGCTGTTCATTTATTGTACCAGTTTTTTGAGTAAGCTGTACCTATGAGCAGATGGGTTTAAGTAAATTCTCGCTCCTCCTCTTTCTTTCTCATGGCTATTGTTTCCTCACTTTCTCTGTAGTCATCAGACAGCCATTGCTATAATTTTAAAGGGCTTTTACATAAAATTGCCCAATGAAAACTCATGTATCACTTGTTCAATGCCAGCCTTCTCCCCTTTCTGTGCACCCTTAGAAACACTCCTATTGGCGTATTTTAGTGGTTACATCCCTAATAGTGGCTGGTTCCTTTATTTATTGTGGAATGGCTTGTCACGTTAAAATAAAGATGTCTGACTATGCTAATTTTGTTTTGTTAAAATTGACTTTAATGACATAGGACACAAAGCTTTGACACAAATGAGCTCAACAACTGGTACTAATGTGGGGTTTCCAAGAGAACACTGAGTTGGCTTTCTCCAGCTGCTTAATTCAAGTACAATTCTAGATATGTGGATGAAAAAATCCCCTTTTAGCTTTGATCCTGACCCCTTGTTGATGAGCATATTTTAAAATAGCAGTTTGCATCCACCTTTTACTTCTTTCATAATTTTAAACAAATCTCTCATGTCTCCCTTAATTTCAGTTTGTATAATCTTTATCAGTTTTTTGTTACTATAGTCCTGGATTAAAGCCAGCAGTTCTTCTCTGGATTTACTGTAGCATTGCTTCCAAACCATTTTAAAGAACTGACGTCAGTTTTCCTCTTACATAACTAACTTGTTTTTGTATGTTTGTTTAAATCATTTTGCTGAATAAGCAGTACTGACCCCCTACAAGACCCCCAATTCTTACACCAATTCCAGTCGCTGTCTGTGCTAAGACCAGTTTTACACACTTTTAGCACACCAGCAGTGCTGCCGGAGGGAATTGTGGCTGTGAGAAAGGCAGGTGGGTAGGAAGGTGGGTTTCACATTTGACTGCACACTGCCACTGCCGCTTGTGCCACAGCTGGACGTTTCCATCCACTTTGGGCCGAGGTGGTAGGAAAACCTGAGAAACACCTGTAAAGTTAACTTAATAAAGGAGGAAGCTGTCGGAGAAAGGATTTTAATTACTTTAGGAAATGAGATGGAGGTCATTAGTAACAAGGAGTCTCACAGGGCTGCTTGGTGCTCAGGTAGAAGAAACCTCCCTTGTTTGTGGATAAGAGTCCCAGTCAAAGCTGGAGTGGATCCAGCTGTTACTGCTCACATTGGAACTGATGACAGCTCTAAAAAATAGTTGAGCAAAATAAACAGAAAAAGCTCAAGGACAGAAATGACAAAGATGCCTTAATGGTAATTCTCTCTTATATGTGGGTGTTATTGATGATGCCAGAGGATTAACTGCATGGCGGAAATGTGCACTTTGTGTTTTAACAGACTGCATTTGAACTGAAGGGGTACTGATGTAGGCACGGGCAGTATGCAGTTTAGCTAAGAACTTCAAAACAGGAAATTGGGAGAAGCGAATTTAGTACTGCTCTGATTTAGCTGAAATAATTTACTAAACAACATTTATTTATATAGCATATTTTCATACAAATAATGTACCTCAAAGTGCTTTACACGATGAAGAAAGAGAAAAAAGACAAAGTAAGAATTTAAATCAGAGAACACTAATTAACGTACTGTAGAATAAAAATAAGGTCCAATAGCCAGGGAGGACAGAAAAAACTCCACACGGCTGGAGAAAAAATAAAATCTGCAGGGGTTCCAAGCCACGAGACCGCCCAGCCCCCTCTAGGTATTCTACCCAACGTAAATGATCAGTCCTCATTGTATTTAGGGTTCACACGGAAGGACTTGATGATGACGGTCTTCTGGCCTTTAATCCATCAATGTAGGAACATCATGGTGCTTTGATTAGGTGGTGGTGGCGCAGGTCGCCACCACAGAAAACCGGAAAAAGAACAGAAGAGAGAGTAGGGGTTAGTATGGATTTTGGAGCCACCATGAATAGTTATTATAATGAATTGAACATACAGAGTATCAGGATTAAACTGAAATGAAGTTATGAGAAAGCCATGGTAAAGTAATGTGTTTTTAGCAGTATAACAGTAAAAACAGTTAAACAGCAATATTAATGACTTTGTGCAAAACTTTGAAGAATATACTAATGTTAAAAATAATAACCATTAAGGAAAAATACCACTAATTTAATTGGTAATAGTATTAAAAATAGAAACAGAGCTAAACTGAAGCCGCACATATACTGTAGTAGCAGCAGGTAAGCCTGATGTTTTAGCAATAAAGATAAAAATAAGAGGCAGAGTGAATGTAATATAATTGGATTCTCTTCATATAAAAAAGATCAACAAAACAGAAAAGGTTTTTATTGATACTTCAAACAATTTTTATGGATTTTCTGAATTTTCAAAAACCTGTACTTATTTTTAAAGTGGCCTGCAACACATTAAAAAATCCCCTTGATTTACCGTTCTGCTAACAGTGTGTCAACTGACACCATTATGAGGGTCAAACAAAAGTAATGAGATGTTGGAATTGCAAAGAAATGCCTGAGATTATTGAAATCCATGAAGTCATAGCTAGTACTTTTGTGTTTCATCTCACACCTGAATAAAAAAATTCACATCCTGCCTTATCGGTATCAACACCAACCCCCCGCAACCCTGTCCTGGATAAAGTGGGTTAGAAAATGGCTGACTGATCTCCTGCCTCAGTCACAAGTTTATAATTCAGTATGAGAAAACAGAGGGGATGACACATTGTTTTGATAATGTACAGTTATTTGAATTTCTCGTAATGGTAGAAATTCTCATGGTTGACTTTTTTTGTAACTTTTGTAACTTGACATCTGCATAGACCTTGCAGTGTCAGACAATGGGTGAAATGAGTTTGTAGTACTTTAAAGAGAGGAATACAAACATTGGAATCAGCACCATAATATCTGCCCACAAGCTACCTTTACCAGGAGGAAGTAAGGAAATATTAATGAGCTCATCAGAATGAATTGACATTTGCCGAATACAGATGTAGCAACAGAGATGGGAATGGTGCACCGATCAATCATAAGAAATTTACAAGTTGTCAAAATGATGTGTCTTTATTATCTTTTTCTGGTGGCAGAAATTAATATACTGTATGGCTAAAGTATTTGAAAAAGAACCCAAAGACCTACCTCTTGTTAGTGTAAGTCTATCAAATATTCCTTAATCTCCTTTTTGGTTACCTTCGAATCCAGATGGGAGGAAGCAGTGTCCTTTGCTATTTTTCATTAAGAAGCAGACCACTTCAGTAGACCTGACACATTTGTTAATTTAACATAATGGACCCAGATTGTAAGACAAACACTAATATATCACGACTACTTATATTTTAAAAATTTTGATCTACTGAGGTAATTTATGACACAAAATTGCACAAGCTTTACAAGTGTATCTTTTATACAAGCACGAAATGTGGAAACATTTTTTAGGTGCAGGTACTCGTGTTAAGCAATTCACTAAGCCATTTATAAAAATTACGTGTTTGCTCTTTAAAGTTCATTGATTTTTTTTGCTGTGATTGCATAACCGAAGTCTTTGTCTTTTGATCGTTAGAAAATTTTCTTATGTTATTTGATCACAAATCTACTCTATACGTAAAATCCTAAGACTAAAAGTGCAACAATTTTATGTGACATTTTTATATAGACAGGTGTGTGCCTTTCCAAATCACGTCCAATCAGCTGAATTTACCACAGGTGGACTCCAATTAAGCTGCAGAAACATCTCAAGGATGATCAGGGGAAACAGGATGCACCTGAGCTCAATTTTGAGCTTCATGGCAAAGGCTGTGAATACTTATGTACATGAGATTTCTCAGTTTTTTTATTTTTAATAAATTTGCAAAAACCTCAAGTAAACTTTTTCATGTCATTATGGGGTGTTGTGTGTAGAATTCTGAGGAAAAAAATGAATTTAATCCATTTTGGAATAAGGCTGTAACATAACAAAATGTGGAAAAAGTGATGCGCTGTGAATACTTTCCGGATGCACTGTATGTTTGGTATCATTCTTTTCAGAATTTATCAAACTTTAATGTGATGTTCAATTTTCAGATTCTTTTTCTGATTTTAAATTATAAACTAAAATATCAAGAACTCACCTCCTGCGAGATGAGACTTTGTGCCAAGAGATTTAACCACGCCTGGGGCTGGAAATAAAAGACAAAGAGTAGATGACAAAGACAGCTGCTGTATAGGCTTTTAAATGTTGAAAGTGCAGCGCAAGATGCAGATCACATGGCATGGCATGGCAGCAGCAGGCCGCAGCTGATCGGGCAAAGAGGAAGTACAAAAAATAAAAACGGTATTTGTTTCCCATTGTATCACCATTTAAGTGGGGGTTTCAGAGCAGTGACCGCTTCTCCTTGGGATGCATTCAGCCCCCCTCTTCACAACACGAGCAGCAGAGGGGGTTTGGTGAGTGAAGCAAACAGGGGGTAAGCCCCCTAGTTTAATAATATAATATTTTTTGTGATTGATGTTAATATTGCAGTGAGTTTCTTTATTGAGATGGTTATTGATATACTTATTATTTGATTTGGCCACAGGAAAAGATCATAGAAATGCCTAGCTATTTACACTTTTACTACACAATGCAATTATAAACCCGACAACAGACTTAGTGGTTTAATCTGGAATTGTGCCACTTTGGAAAAGCATGGTTGTTATGTTAGTGTTACCCAGAAATCTAATCTTCTCTCTAAGCGATAGCACGTGTACCTCTGGGTTTACCTCTTATAACATAGAAGATCTCACTCATTTACTTTGACATCTTTGACATCAGTGTTCACAGTCTTATTTTTTCATTGCTGTTATGGCCATTATTTCATAAAGGCATCTGTTTCTTTAGCCTATGATCCTATTTTACTCTAATTCCTGATTTACCTGGTGCCAATCCCAGGTCAGTTCAACACACATTAACACATAAAAAAAAAAACAATTCCTCCATTCATCTATTTCTTGATCCAACTGTTCTAGTTAGAGGTCATGGGGATCTGGAGCCTAACCCAGCGACGATAGGCAAAAAGCAGGAACTAATCCTGTACTGAGACACAACATGCTGGGCACATTTATGCATCCATCCACATATTCACCAGTCAACCTAACAGCAATTCTTTACATTATGGGTGAAAATCAGAATTCCTAAATGAAACCTCTGAAAGTAAGAGAAGGACGTGCAAGCCCTTTCCAGAGAGCACTGCATTGGAAAATCTGAAAGGGGTCCAAAAACTGTGTTGTCACTGCAAACACTGCTTTTAGAAATGCAAAAGCAAGAACAGCCTGCAGGCACACAATCAGACATGCTATACTGTCAGACTTAAGAACAATTTCTTCCATATTGTCTGCTCAAATTCACCCTTAAGCTTGACAAACACACCATCATTTTTAAGTAATTTCCACAACATGCCACATACTCCCAGCAGAGAGTTGTCTGGTATAGTTCAGCCTACAAAGCAAAACAAAAATGTGAACATTCTCTTCGTATATGTGCAGTACAATTGGAAAGGACAATAATTTCACTGATAACTCTTAGCTGCTGTCATCTGTGGTAGCATACTTCATTCAGTTTCTTTCCATTGTCATCTTAAATGGGACTAGCTGCTTTGCAGTCTCCTTGGTGTTCTTTGGTTGAGCACATTTTCCAATAAAGTGAAACTACGGACTTGTAGAGCTCTGCTCTGCTGGTGAGCCAATCAAACTGCACACATCCGATGATGTTTAGCAGTCCCTGCGTTACACGTCAATGATCAGTGATGTTACACTACACGCCTAGTCATTTGCATGATTTTCAACATGCCTATTTTAAGGTGCATCTCACTGTCGTGAACTTGAGAGTTCCTGCAAATAAAGTCCCAAAAACTTTTGCAAAAAGCTCCAAAAAGGAAAGATCTGTCAATCTTTGGCTTGTATGACAAAAGTCAAAGTGCAAAAAGTTTATTATCAAAAGTGCTCCTTAGCACAAAAGCTGCAAGAAGCACAAAAGGCCCAAGAGGTGTTGTCTATAAGCCTACTCAGTTGCTAACTGAGACATGTTAGCTGGCATGGAAAGTGTCGGAATTGTGTTTTAGCCATAGCATGGATAATGTCAGTCTGTCCTAAAGCACAATGGGAAATCCACAGGTAAGTCCCAAAACACAGTTCCAAAGAGTCTAGAAACAGAGCTAAGAGGTCAAAATCCAGAGAATCAACAACAATTCAAAGCATTAATCATATAGAACTCAACAGCAAGGAACTGTGTGTTTCTTCAGCCTTTATAGGGTTGAGGGTAGTCCCTTGATGGAGATGATTAGGTGGCCCGACCTTCTTGGAGAACAACCCACAAAATAC
Source organism: Polypterus senegalus (assembly GCF_016835505.1). NCBI lineage: Eukaryota > Metazoa > Chordata > Cladistia > Polypteriformes > Polypteridae > Polypterus > Polypterus senegalus. The sequence continues at coordinate 67,720,397 of NC_053168.1, read as the reverse complement.
ATGGAGCATAGTAAAAGCATGGACATATTGAAATTAAATAAGTAACATAAATAACAATATTAATGCAAGCAAATTAATCAAACATGAGCAAAGAAGACATACAAAAGGAATTTGAACACCAAACCAAGGGAGGAACCCTGGCTGCAACATAACATTTCTGTACGGTTCTTTTAAAACATCCTTAAACAATGGATAAGATAGGGCTGGTATGTCTTGTAGTAGGCATGTCATGTAGAAGGACTGCGGTCTAGTGCTGCAGCCACAGCCAGACCCTTCTCGGAGTTTCCACTATGTCAATCAAGTGACATAAGCATGCAATCCGATTGGTCGTTTAGTGAAGGTCCTGAAATGCAGCAAATTTTCACACAAGAACTTTAAATCTTTTCTAAGGTCACACAGAATGCTCTTAATGAATATTAGGACATAAGTCTACTATATAGTTTGACAATTAAACAACAGGCTAGAATGCTGCTCAAGGTCACACAATCAAAGGCAGATGGGAATCAAGTGTTCAAGTGCTCAGGCTGGCAACTTTGAAAGACCTCATTATTCATACATTAGTCATTCAAAAGAATGTTAAGTCTACACATTTCAGTACCTTTCTTTTTTAGCTTTGATCAGTCAAAGTGATGGATAAACAAAATATAATTTATTAAGGAGTTTTTTTCCTTCTGCTTATACAGATGCAACTGCATTACATTATTTTTGGAATTAAGACAAGTACGCCCCCCCATTCACTTTAAAGTAAAGTTGTTTTCATTTGAACTGATGTGAAACCTATGAAAACAAAACCTTAGCATGCAGCAGCATTAAAATTTGGACTACCGTGTCGACTGATTTCTGTGCTTGTGGTAGTTATGCTAACTAAATTAGGAACTGTCATAACTGTACAAAAAGGTATTTTCTATCTGCTGAGCTAGTGATTTCCTGTCATATTTTTCACTCTCTACATCAGTCTACTGTTGGAGCAAAAAACTGATAAATGGTCTTTCTACAATACATTAAACAGAACTGTGTCATGTACAGTATCATACAGATTACACTATCAGTGATACATTATTGTTTGGAAAATGAACATGGCAGCTATTCTTTTTTTCCCCGATTTGGCCCTTCAACACAAACTTCATCCAGTTGTAAATGTTCGGATTTATCACGTCGAAATTTCCCAGATCTCCTTCTAGTGTTTGAGTTGGAAGTTAGCAACTTAGAAAGTGTCCCTTTTTTAAAATTCAAGAACAGTTAATGGTTCATAAAAACAGAAGAAGAAAAAAAGATGAAAAATGGCTTTGTGGCATGGTGGTGCAGTAGCTGGCACTGCTTCATTTTGGGATTCAATCCTGTACTTTGTAATTATGTTGGAGTTTCCATGAGTTGACTATTGATGGGCTGGCAGTTTTTCCTTCAGGCATTTTGCTTTTCCTCTCTTGTCATAAACACACGTGGCTGAGGTTAACTTGTTAATCTTACTTGACTTTGCTATGAACTGGTGTTGCCCTCCTGCCTTATACCAGTGTTGCTACAATAGACTCCAGGATCACTCAATTCTGAATATGACTAAGTTGCTTTGAAAAAGTATTTATGAAACCAGATTGGAGCAATGCTGTGGGTCCATGCATGCAGTATTACAATCACAAGTTATGGTGCAAATTCTTCCATTGTTGTTTTGTTTTTTACTTTCCTAAACTCATACTTTCATGATGCTCTGAATATCTCTAGTGTGAAAGTGCTAGCGACAGCTTTTGTGTGAGGCTTGCAGTCCATTGCCTTGATGTTGAATTGGGCTCTGACATTCTGTGAAAGGCAAATCGATGCAGCGCTAAACACATTTAGAGCACAACAATTATCTTGATAACAACTATCATTAGATTCAGTTTCTGGAAGGTGAAAGTTCCAAAAACTGCAAATGAGTACTCAGTCACGTGCCTAAACCTAAATGCATATTTGCGTTGGATGACACAGATTTGGAGACTGGGTTTGAATCCTGGACTAGGCTGTCCCTTTATGGTGCCACATGTCTTCTGGGTTTTCTCCAGGATCGTTATTCACATCCCAAATTCTTGCACATTAAGCTGATCAGTGATTCTGGCTTGATTTGGGTGTGTCTGTGTCAAGTGATGAACTGGCATCCCATCCAGGAGTGAGTTCTGCTCTGCCCCAGTTACAGCCTGGGTGGGTTTGATCCCCTTCACACCTGGGACTGAGTAGGCTTAGACAATGGAAGGATGCATGCACTAATTGTTGGCATTATGTAATCTGGGCTTTTCTATATTTGCTTCCCCATACATCGCATTTTTTCTGCCATTTTTTGATCCAGTGTCTTCCATTATGGAGCTGCAGAGAACCTTATATTGTCATGAAAATTATGTCTAAACAATAGGAAACAATTTTGGAAACAACACATTCAATAATATGCCTATAAAACGTCACTTGTTTGTGTGTTAGTGCAAGAATGGAAGTTACCCCAATGCTCATTGTAAGACTCCAGCTTGTGGAGGGTCAAAACGTATTACAGCAACATTGGGAACAAGCCCTGAACAAAGCACCAGTCTAACTTGGGGTGCCATCACACACACACGCACCCAAACTCGCATTTACTCTGGACCAGTTTAGACTTACCAGTTAAATTCATATGTCTTAGGAATGTGGGTGGAAACTGGACAGTGTGTGCATAAAGCCCATTTGAACAATGTTAGCAAGGTCTGGAGCTAAAATGGTTGCTGCAAAATTGTGTTACAATACATTTAAAAATTGAAACAATGTTTTTCACCAACCAAGAAATACTGTACATTTATCATTCATTATTGTGGCATTTTCTTATAATCATAATATTATAAAACAAAAAATCCCATAAAAATAGCCAGAAATGTGTTGTTCTCAGCCCTACAGGGGGCTCCACTAGCAATACACAGTTTATTACTTTATAGTTCAATAGAGGAATAGGATTTATGCTTGGCTGTATATTTTGTTTCCACTTCATGGTAACCAAAGCCAGTTCTTCCCCCAAGGGCAAAGTACTGGAACTGATTGAAAACTCATTATTTAGGGCTTCACAATCGACCAGCCTACCGTTGTAATACATGTTACAATAAGGGGCTTGCTGCCTCCTTTAAAGCCTCACTGCACAATTTAAGCTTCATTTCACATATACCATTTCCTTTTCTAATGATGGAAACTTTAAGGCACATAAGGAATTTACGTAAGTCCTTATCTCTCTGGTATCCTTTTCCACAAGGTCACTTTTAGGCATTCCTGATGAGATCTACAGATACCAAACCCACTGCAGGGGTTATTTCTGCAAAATCAGGCAATGGCTTTATGTTGGCTTTGTCTTGGGAACATCAGTCACCCATTTCCTATACTTCATCTGGGTTCACTTAATGAGCAGATGATAATAGACTTAGTCACTGCTCTTAATCTCACACACTTATGTTTAAATACCATTTTCGATCTTTCCCCATTTTTGCTGGTGTGGGTTTGGTAGCAACTGAACAATTTGGTGAAATTAGGCTTTTTTAAGCCAAGCAACAGTCTTCAGTTATTTGCGAGGTAATAAAAGGGATAGTTCCTGTGATAAGAATCCTTTCTAGGATCCTAACTTAATGAACCATCTCACTTAGCTTCTGTCTATTCATAGGTCTTCCTACCTCCTGACTCTGTCTTGAACCCAACAACCCCATGCAGGAAATTAATTTTGGTCAATGTATGCATACTTTCTTTATTTTGGATACTACACAGAAAATCGATTATAATAAATAAATGGCTTTTCCAGAGGACTTAATTCCAGGTTTACTGCTACTATACCCACTGTATCAGTCTATTTTATCATGGTAATCTTTACCCTGACCCGCAAACACATCCCCAAGGAAGTTCAAGTCCTGCACTTGGGACAGATGCTTTCCTCTATTTGTAGAGAACTAGATTCTCTCTTCCAGAAGATGATTGTATTTGTTGATACTGAGATCCATTCCAAATCCATGATACTTGACTAATGTTGGATCGATGATACAATTTTGAGTTTGGGATCTCAGGATTTATACCAAAAATGTTACCAAAGCAAATAATTGGTAATTCACAAAGCAAAATGTAAAAATGTTTTTCTTCCCAAACAATTATTCACAAAATTGAACACTGACTGTAGTAACAGATTAGTGGTGCATATTTTAAATATATTTAGTATCTGAAAAATGAACACAGAGAATATTTTAAAGAAATAAGCCAAATACAGTGGGAAAATCTTTCCTGGCACCTTTTCACTTAATTAAATTTGGAATAAAACACAGTGTCCTTTTAACATACATTTCTGAGTTCAGAGGGTCCCTGTAACTTCAGTGATTATTTTTTTGCCAGCTTTAGATTTTTAGACAGTAGAACTAGAGGGTCAATGTTGTTCTCTGACAGTCTGGATTGTTGCAAATTAGTGAAATGTGCATTAAAACATCAGTTTGTTCAATGCATTGACTACATTCGGGATTTACTCTATTTAGTATGGCATTTACATCGTTTTACAGAATCACAACGATTAGACTTAAACGAGTTTGTGCTTTAATGTCTGTTCTCAGGCAAGTTTAGAGAAAGTATTCTTTGTGAACTTGCGTTGGCAAGACAGGTATTATGACACTGTTTGCAAGTAGGTGCTGTAATATCTTGAGGTTCACTAACCTATCGTCTATGGGGAAGGAGCGAAAGCTTTAGATTCATCAAAATTTCAATCTCCAGTTTTCAACAGATCTCAACATTTTAGGATCCCCAATACCAAAAACATCTATATCTTGATGATGGGTGTGTGTTTGTGTGTGTCAGTTTCTTGAAGATGGTCTAGAGCTAAAACAGCTGGATGGAAAAATACCGAAACTTGAAACTTAAGCCAGTTATGAGATGACAATGTGCTGATTAGCTTTTAAGCCAGATCGTGCAAGAGAAACAAACACTCTAAAGGAAACATTAAATACCGTAATTCTGCAATTAATTATGAATTCTTCTCATTAATTCTTATCGTAATAATTTATTTTATGATCAGAAATATCCGTATCAGAGTGGTAAATAATTATCGAAATGTTATAGAATAGTACTTGTTTCCTAGGGTGGAGAGTCTACTGATGCTCAAATCATGTCCATATTTTTTTATTTGATTTATAAGCAAAGTGGTGTTATATCCCAATTCAGTTGCCCTGTTTATCAACAGGTTAGTGTTATTGATCATTTTCCATTTAACGAGTATACAACAAAGCTGAGCTAGTGTGACTTGACTTTCTGCTAGTCACCCAGACACAGTCCCACGTGTAGAGAATCAGCATGCCCATTCCATGACACAGCACTAACTTTTCAATAAAGGAAGTGTCAAGCAATTTCAGCCACATTTTCATGTAGTAACTTTACCAAACTTTGCATAATGCCAGTATTGTACAGTTTTAAAAATTTGGTAGCCACCCCTTTTTATTATCAATATACCGTGCAACATTACGTGTGACTGAAAGGACAAATAGCGGGTCCTCTGATTCATGGTGGTTTATAACAACCTATACAGTATATGAGGTTCAGCTATAGAATGGAGAACAGCAACAGGAATACACACATTTACCCCATTTTAAAAGGAGCAGTACAACCTGTCAATCTCAAGGCCCTTTACTCAGATGTTGCCCTAAAAATATTTCTGTATTTGATCCAAAAAAGTATTTCACCCTCCTGAAAGCAAAAAACCCCAGCAAGAATAGATAAGTTTGTAGACACATGTGTCAGCCTAGTCCACCCCAATAGCCGGGCACACTGTTGTCATTGCATGGAGTATAGGATTTGTTGTCATTTACCTGAGGTTGTTTTTAACATAATAGAATCTGATATTCAAAAGATTATGGGTATTCAATTATAGACATGCACTCTAGGTTCAGATTTGTTTAATGATTTTAAGTTTGGTGTTTCTTCTTTGTTTGTATGATGTATGCCTTGGCCTTTATCTCTATTTTCATAGATCAGGCCTTCATTGGCTACTCTTTAATAAGTCACTCTTGCTTGGCAACCTTGCATTAATCTTAATAATGGCTCTGCATCCTCTTACCTTATGTGAAATAATCCACTAGCAGCTTTGATGTTCTCATACAGTGTCAAGTACTCAGTGTTCATAAATTGCTTCTTTCAAAAACAGTGAGTTTGTAAAAAATAGTACAAAGTTACAAAGTTGTGACAATACAGTGTGTGGGGCGCATTGCTGTCTGACTGTTTTCAAATTGCAAGAAAATCAGACTGAGGAAATTATCGACGATTGAGCAGTCTATAGGCCTTGGACTTTTGCACTCATAATTTTTTTTGCAGAAATGTAGAGCCCTTTAAAGAATTTGAACAGAGAGAAACTTCTTGAAAAGCAAATTAAGCATCAAGTTAGTATATTATCATATACTAATCCACTCCCGTCAACAAAATCTATTTGATGTCCTTGTGGAATTTACCCACTTTCTCTTTTGGTTTGCTTTTGGGTGCCCTTAATGACACACTGATTTCAGCATCTATCTATCTATCTATCTATCTATCTATCTATCTATCTATCTATCTATCTATCTATCTATCTATCTATCTATCTATCTATCTATCTATCTATCTATCGAGCATTGAAAGGTGCTATATACATAAAATGTACTATTATTTGATTATTATCTGTTGTTATATACATTTAACCCTAAGAAGTCAGTCAGTCAGTCATTGTCCAATCTGCTATATCCTAACACAGGGTCACAGGGGTCTACTGGAGCCAATCCCAGTCAACACAGGGCACATATGTCTATCGCGCAAATGTCGGGTCACAGCGCAAGGCAGGGTGCCAGCACACCGCAGGAAACACACACACACACAGTAGGGACAATTAAGGATCGCCAATGCACCTAACCTGCATGTCTTTGGACCGAGGGAGGAAACCGGAGCACCGGGAGGAAACCCACGCAGACACGGGGAGAACATGCAAACTCCACGCACGGAGAACCCGGGAAGCAAACCCAAGTCTGCGAGGCAGCAGCGCTACCACTGCACCACCGTGACGCCTCCTAAGAATTGTGACTTCTTAATTACTGAAATTACACCACAAACAATCCAACTAATTCACTTAAAGCCTTTGATTAAAATTTTGAATTGAAATGAAAACCTGCAGGCACAGAGATCTCATGGGACTAAAGTTGGCCATAGATTACATAAAATATCATATTTTCTTAACCACATGAATTATTTACATTTATTTTGTCTTAGATTTATTTTTGTAAGAATCTGAAAGAAGTCAGAAGGAAAAAAAGGATTCTGAGAAGTCCTACTTTTGGCTCAGTGCTGATAAAGCTTTCCCACCAAGTACATTGCTGGAGTCAGATGGATTTAACGAGGATCCCATACTTTGATCACATCAGGAGTTCAGGGCTCTGCGTATTTTTAATTTCCTATGTGATTTGTCACAATTCTCCAACAGTGAATAAGCCTCTGTGTTTACAGATGGAAGCACAGTGTTCACAAATATACACATAATAGAACATTCAAATTGTCCTTTTTGCCCTTTTCCAGTTCCAGATATCAAACTGAGGTTCATGAAAACAAGCTTCAAATGGACAAATGTTTATATTTTCATTACTGAACTCTTTACTTACTCAGTCATTCACAAACTACACACTCACCCATGCAATAAGCCAGTCCCAAGGTTTATTACATTTTCTTGGCATAACCAAAGACATAGGAAGTCACTGAAGCCTTTTGTTCTTTTCATTCCAGAGTGTCCCATCCTGCTCAGATTTTACTGCCTCTTCAGCACTGGGAACCCAAAGAGAAGCCAACAAAAGAGGAAGACATTGGACCTCAAGTTCAGCACATCTATGAGGTAGTCTGGCTGATGTGAAGCTCAGTTATTCCACACTGGTATATTTTATAATGATTCCCTCTGATGATCTTAGAATTCTATTGTACTTACTAGTGTCCTCTGTTCCTTGACTGCTGTAATGTTCATCAGCCTCTGGTGGACCCCTAGTTCCTCAGATCCTACTAACTAAATACATTCTGCTCGATCCAGTGAACATGGCAGGAATCACCTGTACATTACAAACATCAAGTCCTGCAGGTGGTCCAAAAGTGTGATCTCATTACTTGAAACTTCAAGTTTAAACTTACACTCATGGAACGTGTTACTTATGTAGAATCAGGTGCTATTTAACCTTGGTATAGGTGCTCATTGCCCTATTTACTTCCATGCCATCCTAATTCTGACACCTCTAGCTGTAGCTTAAACTTATCCTTAAAATCAAGAGATGCCCAGGATTCTTGCTGGCTGGACATTAAAACATCAGCATTCTCTAACTTTTTATTTGGCTGCAGTAAGAAGGTAAATGGAAAATTATGGAAAGCCACCCACCCCTGTCTCTTTCACTTTGATCAATACTCAGTCACTCAGTGTTTTGCTTCAAAGAATAACTCCTGTTCGTGTGGACCATTTGATTTAAGCAGACCAGTATTTACACAAAAGCAATGTGGTAGCACAATGGGGAATAGTGAAATGTTGCTTTTTATATTCTTATTCAAATCAGTGAGAGTATCTTGAAAGCATTTGTGAGTAATGTAGTAAGTGACATGGAACAATTCAATTCAGTTTATTGTGGCATAGTGCTCTTCAATGAGTGCAGGCACGGACCGCTGTAACAAGTTCAGACGTAAATGCAATTATAAACTTTACAAATGCTCACATTTAATGACACAGATTTGTTTAAACACACAGGAGGACAAAACTGATTAGTATAAATGAAACCTAACAATATCTGTAAATTATTGTTGTGGCCAGTTGAGGAGAGGAAAACAAACATCAGCATCCCTGAGGAAAATTAACCTGTGGGGATCTATGGTCAGTTATAACACAAAGTTAAAAAATAAAGTCAGACTCAGGCACAGTCCTTGAGACTCTTGAGACCCTGTGGGGTATTTTACAGTAAAGTCTGTGCTGCGCCATTTAACCCGGTGACAGAATCTTTCTATCTGTTGATTCCAAGGCTCCCACTATCTCAGAGGTCTTTCCATAGTTAGGAAAGTAGATTAGAAGTAGCAGAGCGCTGTCTGCATGAGTTAAAAATGCATGTTTTCTAATGACAGTTCCCAATTGAAGCATATTAAGTGAAAACAGTAATGGTCTGAGTATGTAGCCCTGCGAGCCACCATATTTAACTTCTGAAAATAATGATGGATACAGTCTGTGCTGAGAATAATTTGATAAATATAACCTAAATAACACAAGGACTATGCCTGAGAAGCCAATATAATTTCCAAGCTTATGCAACAGAAACGTGTGGTCATTATTGTTAAAGGTTCTGTGTAAATCTAACAATAAAACTGCTGTGAAATGTTCTTCATGAGAAGATATTAAGAGTGTTATTTACTGCCAGGGTTAGAGTCGTTTCTGCTTTGTGACCTGAGTGGAATCCAGGCTGATATTTCTTACATAAGTTGTGAGCACTGAAACTGCATGTGAACTACTTTTTTAAGTATTTAGGAAGAACACGTTCATTTGAAAGAGGTCTATAATTCTTAAGTGTTTGCACTTTTAGTTCTGATTTTTTTAAGTAACAGTATGATAACTGACATTTTTACTGCATTAAGAATTGTGCCAGTCAGTTATGAACTATCAATAATACTAATGGGTGCCAGAAAAGCCATTGAATTCTTTATTAGTTCTCAAAATATCTTTCAAGCTGTTCTTGTTTTAATCTCTTATTGTACTGATAAGGGCAAAAACTAATCAAATGTAATTTGGTATTGTTCAGAGATAACTTTATTTAGGGAGTAATATTTCAATTTTGAATCTCAGTGCTGTAAGTAATGCTTAGATCCAATATATGATTATGACAATATGTTGAGCATTAACAATCTGGTCAAACCCTGTTTAACAGATAACTAAAATACTTTCTACAAGTGTCAGTTTTCACATCTTTGTGGATATTGAAATCCCCCATCAACATTACATTATACATTACATCATTTTTAGCTAATTCAGATAAAAAGCTACCACATTTAGTGATGAATGGTGAATATGGTTCTGGTTGTCTGTAAACTAGTACTACTATTATATTTAATATGAGTGTGTCAAAGGAGATACATTTGCCTAAATGTTTAGAAGAATTATCCCAAGGCCACCTCCTTGACCAGTATCTTTTGATTTCTGGAGGAATGTAAAACCATTTAGTGCTGCTGTGGCTAAAGGAATAGTGTCAAATTTACCAAGCCAGGTTTCAGTAACAAGACCAGAATTCAGATTTCTTTTACCAAAAGTAATACTTTTTACCAAAGTAGCTTTTTTTCCAAGAGAGTGGATGTGTAGCAACAGCATTTTAAACTACAAAGATATTTTTCAGAAGGTATAATACTTTTTGTTTTAATTTGAATTAGGTTACTAACAGAGGTACCTCTAGTGGAGGATCTGTTTTTAACTCTAGGACTACTTATACTCTTTATTCTCTGGTTGTTAGTTGATTTAGATTTTGCTTCTTGACTAAATTTATAAGATGATACACAACAGGGATTCTGGGTAACAGGTACAGAAGAGTAACAAATAGACAATCCATTAGAAGCTCACTCATACACCCACATTGGGCAACTTTGGAATCACCAGTTAGCCCAAATTGCATGTCAAAATGTAGTTGCATACAAACCCATGTAAAATTGTGAGAATATGCAAAAACTACAAAAGAGTGAATGTGCTGGGATTGAACACTGGTATCCTCTTTTACTTAATATTACTTTGACTCTTTTTATGTCTGTGTGTTATTACCTCACCTCACATACTTTGGTTTTGTAACTTCAGAAGTCAATTTATTTTAATATTGTTTATTCCATCTGCGGTGGGCTGGCGCCCTGCCCGGGGTTTGTTTCCTGCCTTGCTCCCTGTGTTGGCTGGGATTGGCTCCAGCAGACCCCCGTGACCCTGTAGTTTAGATATAGCCAGTTGGATAATGGATGGTTGTTTATTCCATCCATCGATTTTTATCCTGCTTAATCCAATTCAGGGTCATAGGCAGGGCTGTGAAGTTGGTACACAAAACCTTCGACTCTGACTCCGACTTTCTCTGACTATTTATGATACCACAAACTCTGACTCAGACTCCTCTATTTGTAATTAGACTTACATTTACTGTGTTGATTAAAATCACATAACATGCAAGATACAAGGCATTTCATCTCTGCAAACGTGAATCATCAAGCGACTTTTTAGCATTCTAACCTGTTAAAGTTTGGGTTTAAAGGCTGTAGCAATGCTGTTGTAGGTTTTTATATTATTTATTGAAGAGTTTACAAACATTCAGTAATATTAAACAAAGAACAAAACTTATAACATTAAAAAAGATGCAATATTTTTTATGAAAAGGCTAGAAGAAAAAATAATTTAATCAAATTAATATATCTGAAATTGGAAATGTTAACACATTTTGCATTAAGTCCAAGTCTGTACAATTTTTTAGACTCTGACTCTGACCTTTAGTAACCAAATGATTACTTTTGACTCTGACTCCAGAACTCCAACTCCACAGCCCTGGTGTCAGGGGCCAAGGCCAGTCCAGATCACATATTGCACAAGGCAGAACTAAGTTCTGAAGAGGGAGTTATTAATTCTTTGTGGGGCACACTTACTTGCACCAGGCCAAATTAAAATCAGTAATTAAACTAAAGTATACGGCTGCAGGAAGCAGAAATACATTAAGGTACTAAGAGAAAAGATCTACAGACAGGGGGAGAATTTGTAAATTTCACACCAGCAGTGACTTGGACAAAATTTGAACATACAGTAAGTGTTTGGAATGGTCAGACAGCAATGTGTGTCAGTGAGCCTCCATGTCACTTATTCCATTTTAAAATGTAAAGAAGAGTAAGGGTGCCACAGAGGATAGATATATAACCTGAAAGTTTCCAAGAAGTTTGGTTTCATTCCCTGTCCCTTTATTACCCATCTGTGTCTTCCTGTGACTTCTCTCACATTCCAAAGATGTACAGATTAAATTCAAGAGCAACTGTTATTTGGCATCCTGAATGAATTCAGGTTTGATTGGGACTAAGCTCCATGTTGAGCTGGCATGTAATCAAGAGCTGATTCCTAATTTTCACCTTGTGCTTTTAAGAATAGGCCCATGCTTCCTACAATTCTTGAATGGAAGCAGCAGTTAAAAGAATGAATGAAAAGTAAAGGAATGTATAATACAGGACTCTGAGATGATATAGCTCACTGTAGCTTGGCAGCTAGATAAGACATCTTAATTACAAGCCAATCAAATTAACTACAAGCATTTCATAGTGGCTTCAAATCTGTGATTTTTTTAATATTCTTTGATAAGTATGATCATTTCACTGTAAAAAATTAAAATGTCATTGTAATTTAGAAACTGGAAATTTCTGCAAAATTGTTTTGGAAGTGTCAGCTTCTTTTACACCAATGTTTTTTGTTTTCTTTTATGTCTATATTATTCACTTCTACCTTGGCTTTTCAATCAAATCTTATCTAAAAATGGTACTGCCACTGAGTTTGGATACAGAGGGAAAGAGGACTTTTCCGTCTATTGCTTGCATGCCGGTGTGGTTCTCTAGTGCTTGAATGATTGATACATTCCAGGACACAATGCAGGCCACCAAGTCAGGCTTATAATGGAACAAATACTTTACCTTTAATGACACCATGAAGTTATTCAAGAATAGCCCAGGAAAAAACACAGGCCTGCAGCTGTTAAGTCACAGAGAATTCCCAGACCTTAATTTTGAGGAATGTGCCTTCATGAGGGATTAAGGCGCACGACCAGAGAGAATAAAAGGTTAAGAACAGATGCTAACTTTTCAGAGGAAATTATTCCTCATTTTCTGAATCATTGAATCAACAGACTTGCTCCATTTTGGCTCCTTTTGGCAGTCCTAGGGCTCTACCAAATTGATACAATCCCAGTGGACACTCTGTCTCCAATTTATAGTTCAAGTTAGTTCTTAACCACAGAATAATAGTGCTTTCATTAAATTTGAAGTAGTAAGCTTCATACCTTCAAACTGTAGTTATCCTCAGTTATCTGAACTGTCTGCTCTGCTCAGGAGCTTCAGCTGAGGTGATGCCATCATTTCATGTGGGGACAGAGCCACAGTCCATTAGAGTGGTTTCCAGATGATGTCTAGTCACAGTAAAGAATTCCCTGCCCCGTTAAAGATACTATTTGGCTTGTTTGTTTTCATCAGGTGTCCCACTCAATCTTGATATAGTGCCATTAACAGTTGTCAGGGATGCCAGGGGCCATGACCCAGCCGGGATGCCATGAGGGACCGGATGTGGGTCTGAGCCCACCCTGGATCACGTGGGAGTTGCCTTCCGGGTTGTTCTTGGGGCCACGGGTCGAGGGCATGGAAGCCCTACCCTGTAGGGGCCCGTGGTCACCGCCAGGAGGCGCCCCAATGCCTTGGGGACCTGTTGCCCAAGCACTTCCGCCACACCAGGAAGTGCTGGGGGGAAGACTTTGGATGATACCCGGAGAGCTGCCGGGGAGACAGCCGGCACTTCCGCCACGCTGGGGCGTGGCTAGAGGAGGAATGCCGGGAACACCTGGGGCTCATCCGGGTCCTGTATAAAAGGGGCCGTCTCCCTTCATTCGAGGCTGGAGTCGGGAGGCGGAAGGACAAAGCTCAGGAGAGCTGTGGAGGCGGCCCGACGAAAAGGCATTGAGTGGCCAGGACTGTGTTTGGGGGTTTGTTTGTGCACTGAACTGGGTCTATGTGACGAATTTCATAATTGTAAATATTGTAAATAAACGTGTGGTGGTTGAGAAACAACATGTCCGCCTGTCTGTGTCCGGGCCGGGTTCACACATTATAGCCACCACAAGGTGCTTTACGGGAATGCGACACAATTATAATCCAATATCAGCGCTTAATGTGCAAAACCCCTGCTGCCAAGTAAAAACTGATTTTATTTCAAGTGGATCCCCATCACACTGAGTAGGGGGTCAGTCCTCTGCAGGTCACGTTCAGACTGAGCGAAGACTCACTGCCTCCTTTTCTACACACGTACAACGTACAGCAGGCACTGGATCATGTGTACAGTAATGTGAATGGGGCATATAAGGCTGTACTTCGCCCTCACTTTGGACAGTCCGATCATATCTCTGTATTCCTCTATCCAGCATACAGACAGCTCCTCAAACAAGTTTCTACTGGAAGGAAAACTGTGGGCAGTGCGGACAGAAGAATCTAAGCAGGAGCTTCAGGACTGATTTCAGTGTACTCAGTGGGATGATTTTAAGACGGTGGCTATGAATGAAGAAAGCACTGTTAACCTGCAGAAATACAGTTTAATACTTCCCAGCTACATAAGCACATGCACTGATTTTATTGTGCCCCCCAAGCACATCTGATCATATCCAAACAATAAACCATAGATTAATTCTGAAGTCTGTTTCATGCTTCATGCTTGCTCCAAGGCTTTTGCCTCGGGCAATGCCAGTGAGTACAAAAATTCAAGCTACAATCTACACAGAGCTATTAGAGAAGCCAAGAAGAAATACAGATTTAAGCTGGAAGGCCGCTACACTAATGCAGACACTCGGGATATGTGGCAGGGATTGAGAACAATCACAGGCTATAGAGACAGAAGTAGAGGGTTGACCACTGACAGCCATTTCTCTCCGTATGAGCTCAACAAATAGTATGCCTGCTTCGAGGCCCACCACACCGAGTCAGTGGGCAGAAAGGAGACTAGTGAAGGTTCATCGCCTCCTTTCACAATATCGTCTGCAGATGTGGACAAGTTTCTGAGGAGGATGAACCCCTGGAAGGCAACCAGCCCAGATAACATCGCTAGACGTGCACTCAAAGCTTGCACTTCAACCCTTGCTGATGTTCTGGCTGACAAATTTAACCTTTCCCTTATACAAGCCACAATCTTCACCTCCTACAAAACAACCACTGATATTCCACTGCTAAAAAAGGGCAAAGCTAAATGTCTGAATGACTACCGGCTCATTGCATTGACTCCTATAGTGATGAAATGTTTCGAGAGAATAAATATGAGCCACCTTCAGACATTCATATCCAACACAATGGACCTTTACATTGCATACAGTTCTTACACACCTAGAGAACAAGAACCGCTATGTCTGATTGCTGTTTATTGCTTATAGCTCAGCTTTTAATACTGTGATTACCAGCTAAGCTCACCAGCAAGCTCTGCCACCTACTCTCTGCAACTGGGTCCTGGACATTTTAACAGGCAGAGGAACAACATTTCCAAAATAATAACCATAAATACAGGAATCCTGTGGTGTTATGGGTCCACTGCTCGCTGAGCAAAGGCCGTTTCTTTTTAAATAAATAATCACCACACTCGAGGCGGCTTCATGAGGGGGCATAGTGGCCATAGCAAGCTGCGGGGCGATCTGCGGTGTGGGCGTTTCTCACCTAGTGCATAGGTGAGGGACTGCCCACATCCGTGATTGTTCCCGTTGCTAATGTGCTGCAGCTGCTATGGCCCCTTGCTGTATAAAAGAAGCGCGAGTCGGTTGGGAGAAAGAAAGAAGAAAAAAAAATCAGAGATAACGAGAAAAAATGAAAAGAGAAAGAAAGGACGGAGGTTACAGGGAGCGAGGAAGCAAGTCGGTGTGAGAGAGAGAAACACACAAGGAACGTGTGGTCGAGCGAACGAGCACTCGTGGGCAGCTGCGAGGAAGCTGGGTGTTAGGCCGAAGCCCGGGAATCGTAGTTGACGTCGCTCCCGCTGAGCGAACAGGTAGCGTGAGTGACCAGGGAAAAGCGACTGGCCGCGGAAGGCCGGAAAGGCAGCGGGAGTCAGGAGGCTTGGTGGTGGAGTCCCCAACGTGAGCGACCTGGCCATTGGTGGGAACCAAGTCTCGGGACTGGGATGAGTGCCAGACCGAAGCCAGGGATCGGGAGGTTTCCAGTCTCGTGTGGACGTGATACGAAAAGGGGCAGCTGCAGAGAGCGTCTCGCCTGCTGCAAAGCCCAACTGGGAGAAGCAGGTGAGACGCTAGCATAGAAGAAGCACCGGGCTTGTTGTTATTGTTTTTAAAGACTGCTTCCTGTTAATGTTTTAACCTCGTTTTGAAGGATTGTCTTTTTTCTATTATTTTAACCTCCACGTTTTTCTTTTAATGGATTATTTATTTAATGAATCTTTTGGATCACTGCACTATTTATTTGAACACTGTTTTGATTGTCTTTTAATAAAAGCACTTTGCACTTTTTGAACCATCCCCTTGCTCAAATGTTGTCTCACTGTCAAGCTCACCTCGGTTATATCTATCGACGGTGTTGGGTTCAAGGGCTCCTGAACAACAATGGGAGCATGGAGCCAAACCCTCATCGTCACAAATCCCACATGGATGTGTTTTGTGTTCCACGCTGCACATGCTCTTTACCCATAACTGTGTCGCTTCCCAGCATAACACTGCCAGCATTATTAAATTTGTGGCCAATACCACCGTCACTGGACTGATTTCAGGGGGTGACAAGTCAGCGTACAGGATGGGGGGTAGCAGGACCTGTGAAATGGTGTCAGGACAGTAATCTCTTTTTTAACACCAACAAAATGAAAGAGATGATTTTTGATGCACAGAGGAAGAGAGGTCAGCACCCACCACTGCGCATTGGAGTGGCCACATTTTCATTTCTTGTTTTTAAAATCTCTGAGGATCTCACTTGGACCTGCAACATCATAGACCTGGTGGGGAGAAGGCTGTGGAAGTTTGACATGCCAAGCACAATCCTCAGCTACTTCTACAGATGCATGATTGAGAGTATCCTCACCTACTCCATCACAGTCTGGTTTGGGAACAATACAGCATTGGACCTCAAGGCTCCTGAGTGGGTGGTAAAATTGGCGTAAAATATCATTGGAACAGTTCTCCCTGCACTAATGGATATCTATAACACCAGAGTCCTCAGGAGGACCCATGACATTATTAAGGACACAATGCACACACAACATGAACTGTTCATACTGCTACTATCAGGGAGGTGCTACAAAAGCATAGTAACTAGAACAACAAGGCTGAAAAACTGTTGTCTCCCTTATGCCATCAAGCTTATAAATAAAACCCATATACTGTACTTGCTGAGCTGACACTGAATCATTTATTTATTTGCATGTGCACTCTTACTTCTGTTTGTTTTTTGCCGTTTTTTACACCTGAGGTGTTTTTGTTTAGCTGTTGTGTATTCTTGTTTATTACTGAAGGACTCACAGAATAAGATTTTTATTGTACAAGTACATAGGAGAATAAAGTTAAAGTGTTATTCTGGACCAATAAACCCAAGCTGCAGTTTTTAGGGATGTGAGTGAAAAACAGAAGACCTACACTGACACAAGGAGAACACAAAAACTCCAGAGCCAAAGATCAGAAACTGAACCCAGGACTCCAGAACTAACCAGTATGCTACGGTGTTTCCTATGGGATACTCAGAACTCACTCTTTCTTGGAAGTGGCTGGTATGTTGTTGCAGTTGCTTGCAATGTGCCTCTTACATCCTACATTTGAATCTCACGTCTGGTTGTGCCTATGTGGAGATTTCACTTTCTGTCTGTTCTCTATGTGGTTTTCACCCAGGTACCCTGCTTTTTCACCCACTTTTCTAAAGATACAGTAGGTTATTTAGCTTTTCTGTGTGATTGTGGATGTGAGAGTGAGTGATCATGTATGTGCCGTTTGCTGAATTTTTGTATGCATGTTTCTTAAATGTGTGCCTTCATAGTTTTTTAAAAATAATTCCTACTTTATTATTTTCATAAAACAACAACCTTAAGTCACAGAATAACACAACATGACCTTCTCAAATCCACGTAATGTAATTCAGGATTATAAAGACGGGAACAGCATTGGGTACAAGGGAGGAACCAGCCCACCAAAGGACTCTCTCACAAAGTCACCAACAGTTGATATCAAATTAAAATTCAAATTATCACAAGGCAAGTTTTCATTTTATTTAATCTGTATTTATGTAGTATTTTATGTTTGGCATGTTACAGAGCATTTAAGAATTCAAAACAAGTATTATATATAAAATTGACTTTATTATTAAACTATATAGTGGAAAATGAAAAGAACACTTATGTCCTTATGAGCCCTCGGTTATAATCTTAAATCCACCACAGGATTTACTTAAGCTCGTATAATAGTTGACTCTTCTTGCTGTGAAAGAAAATTAAATGTGCCACTCATTAACTGAATGCTTTGATATTACAACTAATGGTAAAAATGCTATGGATACAAAAGTAAAAAAAAAAAAGCAACTCACAAAACAACTAAAAAACAGCCAGCCCCCTATAGAGGAACTTTTAAAGTCTGCTAATTTTTAGAGAGACTACATCTTTGTAAACAAGCTTAGCCTTTGAAAAGTAGCCGACATCAAAGGAAAGCCAAATTTCATGGTGTGCTGAGTGAGTGTATTACACTTTTCTAAAACGAGCGTGAATCTCCCGTATGCAGGTATTTATCTTTAATGAACTCCAGACAGGCGAGCAGCACATATTCCCCTCACCTTGCGCTTGGCTTCAATTAGAACATAGGTGCCATAGTCTAACACACTTGTTACATCCGCCTTCTGACAAAACACTTTGGTGCAGGTCTCTCAACTCCTGATTTTATGAAAATACTAATAATTGCAACTTCGAAAAACAAATAATAATAATCAAAATTTTTGATTCAGCCTTTCTACAAGAAACAAAGCAAAACAAGCACAGGTTGATTGATGACTATTGTTCAGGCTGGTAAACAACCACCTCCACATATGGAAGTCATTCCCAGGCTGGTGTCTGTGCCAGAGCACTGAGCAGTGGGGAGTAAAATAAAGTAAAACAGCAGTTTTAATGGTTAACCAAAATCAAATGCTTACTAAAGGTTTGGGATTTTGCCTATCAGAGAGAACAACCTGAGGCAATGGTGCATGATAAAACAAGGAAATCCAAAATGTTGAAAATTAGGATGTCGAGGTTTATTGCTCTTCCTTTTTGTTCTTTTTATGGGTTACCTGCAACTGTTTAGCCATTGCTGTTTTTTTAAAATTCCGCAGGAAATATTAACTTGTTTGTGAGGCGGGTGTTCAGTCTCCATGTAGGCAAATATGAGGCTTACAGAATAATTTTTGTAGTACTAGGGTGTTGTAGTTAGTTAGCTAATAAAAGGTGTCATTGTGCTTGGCTTTTCTCTAGAATAATTTTTTACATTTATTTTTAAAACATTTACCTTTGTAACCACAAGGGGGTGCCATGAACACCAAGTGAACACCAGCAGAATACACAGTACATTGTTCTCCTTCCTCCTCCAAGAGAGTGTTGCCCACTGCCTCCCTACTCTGACTCATTTAAGTGAAGTTGTGGGCTCTCCTTTAACGTCGATGTGGGAACTGCTTCTTATCTCCTGTCCAAGTTGTCCAGAGCATTTCCAGGTTGTGCTGAAACCAAGGCAGTCCTTCCCCAGCAGTACCCTGTGATATATAAACATATGGATGCAATCGACCCCAGGACCATAGGAGCCCATGATGTTTCTGATGCCTATGTATGTTTCTGTTTTGCTATCAAAACAGGGGCCTCAGAGCACTAATTTGCCCGGGGGCCTATGGTGCTATTAAGACGTCCCTGCCTGGCGGTCCCCAAAGTCCCTTACAGGGCTACATTTCTGTACTCCAACTCTCATGCCACCCTACAAGTGTCCTAAATGGGTTCAGATCTGAGGAACACTGGCAGCTATTGTGTGGGGGAATGACCTGCTCCTGATATGAATTGTTTGCCCGGTGTTCCCATTATGGCCTCCTAGCCAGGTATGAATCCTTCATTTATTTATCATATATGCCAAAATGCATGTCTTTCCTTCCTTCCTGGCACCTACACCTTGTATATATGGTACAATGTTAAAGTAGTGATGTTAGATTGATAGCTGACTGAATTGTGTTAGTGTGAGTTTGTGTATGAGTGTGGCCTATGCTGGGATAGTACAAGGGAAAGGTGAAAACTAAGTTTGGATAAAGACAATGCACTTTTGGAGAAATTGTTGAATGGATGAATGAATGTCCTGGGAGGAAGCTACTGATCTGGAGAGGGTCCGAACACAGTCAAGAAGTTGTGTTCTTCCATGCACTTCGATCCATGTTGGAAGGATTAAATAACCCAATTCCTGTGGATCCCGTGATTGTCATGATTAGTGATTTATACTCGCTAATAATAAGTGAATGTCTTTGGGGAGACTAACACTTTCACCGAGAAGGTTCTGCGCTGGTGAGAGACGTAGATATGTAGCCCTTGAAGGGAGTCTGTTGTGTCGCTTACTGTTCTTCTACTCTGTATCACTGTCCTTGGTATTGACTATTCTTATTAAGAAGGCACCATCTGGAAGTTGATTTCACAAATCTGGATTCTCCTTTTGGTTCTTCCAGTGCTGTTTCTGTCTGCCTCATTATCTGTCTTAGTGTGAAATGGCAACTGATGAATCACATTTCGCTCTGGGGTGTATTCCACGACTAAGGTCTTCCAGCTAGTGATGTTGATATGGCACTGTGTAAAGCAGACCTTGAAAACGATAGGTATGAGCCTGCAAGGGTGAGTTTCTCAGTAATCAGTCAATGAAATGTCCCTAATAATGTGATTGTTTTTTTTTCATGTTTTGTAAGTTTACAGAAAGACAGAAAAAATGAGCATTGTTATATACACCAATGACAAACTTTTATTTCGAGCACTAGAGAAAAACCAGGAGATAGAAAGCACTAAGTGGGGGGAGGCATAGCTATAACACAAGTAAGAAGTCTGAATAAAACTCAAATAAAATAAAATAAAACAATGAAAACCAAAACAACAAAGCAAGAATACAAATCAGAAACAGGGGTTGTTAAATGAAAGAATCTGACAATGCCGTTTGGTTCTTTCTCCCTAACATGCACTACTGTGAAATATTTGTTTTTGTTTTGAGCTGATCCAACCTTAGGATCAATTCAAAATGCACTGTGGTCTTGTATGCTGTAGGTGGACAATGATGATGTCGTATGTCACATGATTTCCTGGTCACATGACCAGCAATGGGTGCCATCGCTACAAGTAATATGGCCATGGTTATCAGAAAACACCAATAAATGGTGGTGAGTGCAGCAAAAACTCATTGAAAGGCATAAGGGGTGTTGCCTCCATAATTAGAGAATTACTAAACAGTGGAAAAAATGCATCAAAATTCTAAAAACAGCCCAAATGAATTTGTAACATGCCGTAATGCAGAATTATTACAAACTTAATCGCTCACTGCTCATTTCATCTTAGTTTAACGCTGCTGCCTCGCAGTTAGGAGACCCGGGTTTGCTTCCTGGGTCCTCCCAGCGTGGAGTTTGCATGTTCTCCCCGTGTCTGCGTGGGTTTCCTCCGGGCGCTCCGGTTTCCTCCCACAGTCCGAAGACATGCAGGTTAGGTGGATTGGCGATTCTGAACTGGCCCTAGTGTGTGGGGGTGTGTTTGTGTGTGTCCTGCAGTGGGCTGGCACCCTGCCCAGGATTGGTTCCCGCCTTGTGCCCTATGTTGGCTGGGATTGGCTCCAGCAGACCCCCGTGACCCTGTGTTCGAATTCAGTGGGTTGGAAAATGGATGGATGGATATTAGGAAAGAAGCATGACTGTAGGAGACTGCGTATGAATCCTGGCTGGTCACTCTATCTCTATTGAGTTTTAAATTCTCCTCATACCTATGTACTGTTGTTTTTTTAATTATTTTCACTTTCCTATAATATCCTAAGGGCATGCAGGTCAAGTTAACTGGCGAATGACTGCATGTGTCTACATCTTGTGATAGACTGATGTGGCACCCATGGTCGACTCCAGCCTTGCATCTGATGCTCCTAAGGTGGGCTCTAGTGGCCTGCAACACTGGGTGGGACCAAGTTGGTTTAAAAATTGCTAGAAGGTTGGCTGTTGCTAGAAAGCAGTTGACATTACGTAATTGTGTGTGACCAAAAATTGATCAGCTAGTCCTTAATGACTCAAACTCTGCAAAGTCCAATTCAGTCCATTTTTTACCTCCCATAGTTCCACCACAATTGCTATAACTACCATAAAAGCCGTAGCTTTCTGTCTTATTGTTCGGCCTCCTTGACTAAAGGACTTTTTTTCTCTCAATTTGTCGCTTTAACTAAGAGAAATGTAGTATAAATTGCTGGAATTAACTTGCTCTTGTTAGCTGGCTTTCGCTTTGCATTGTTAGATATAAGCAAACTGTGTATGTCTCACAGTACTGAAAAATTCCTCAGTTGCTGTTGTTAAAACTTTTAGTGAAAGTGGAAATCTAGCATGCATTTCATGTGGCAGTTCAGTCAAGGCTGTGAACAGTAAACATAATTCTTCTCCAAACTATATTTAATGCTGAAAGGATCTCTATGTGCACTCTTCAGTAAGTAATCGTAATGTCCACTTTAGCCCCTACACATTTTTTTTTTGTTTATGGAATGAGCCCTTGAACTGATGAGAAAGAAAAAAATAAAAGGCTAGTCACAAAATATGCATGTAATTTCTACATACGTAGCGTTTGTCCTGTCTATAAGAAAACCTCTCACATGACCATCCATACAATTCATGAACCGTCATGGTGGTGACAGAGTCTAACCCAGTAGCTACTGGTACAAAGCACTGATTCACCCTGGAATGAATACAAGATTGTTGCCCTTATTTCTTCACGCTACACAAAGTGTGCTGTCACTTGTTTTTATTTTCTAGCTGTAAAGCTCTTTGTAAAGTGGAAAATACAAGCAGCTTACTTAATGGGTTTGTTTTCTTCGACCTGCATGAAGACTATTTACTGATGGACATCATAAGCAAAGAAAACATCCACTGTCCTCTGTGCCATTTCATTGATTTCTCATCCCATTTGCAGGGCATAAAATATTTTTTTTTTATTAGAAGGTACAAAATCTCCAAATTCTAACCTTTTCCATTTGTTATTTTTTGTGATTTTATAGCTTGGATTAACCACAGCGTGTTTGCAAAATGGATGGATATCATATTTTCCAGTGAATTGGTTTTACCAACATTATTGTATATTTTCTTATGTAGAGATGTTGTTGGCTTCGGGCAAATAATGAAGTATTTTAGATTACTTTAGATTAGATTAGATTAGATTAGATTTAATTTTATTAATCCTATGGGGAAATTCAAATGCATATAGAAGCAGAAACATAAAAACGCATACAAACTCACAGACAAATAATACAACCAATCAATCAATAAACAATTAAAATAAACAAGTACATCGGATGGAAGCATTGAATTGCCTGATAGCAGTGGACAGAAAAGACTCCCTGAGTGCTTTTTAGCACACCATGGTGCTCTTACTTAACTTTTAGCATTTATTTCTGTGTACATATTCCACCATTATAGAACATTTTGAGATATAACCCTGTTGTGCCATTGGAGACGCTCAAAAAAACTCAGGGAATATGTTATACCTCCATGTCACTCAAGAGATGATAGTCCAAGACAGAACGCAGTAAAAGATACATTTCTTGGGTTATTGTTTCGATTTTTTACTTTTGATTGACCCTAATCCTCACGTACGATAATGTATTCCTTTCACCTCAATTTTACAGCTTTGAAGCTTTACTATTATTATCTTTATCAATATCCTATCATTTTCTCAGTTTATTGACACCTTAGGTTGGAAATAAAAAAATACAGCATAGCAAAGACATAACCGCATAGACATAAAGAGGTAAAAACATGCTGATCAGTGTTTGGTTTTTTTTGCAAACTTTTTTTTCTGTTGTCCCTTTTTCCTATTTATTCCTAGCAGACATATATAGCTCCACAATGTTTCCAGCGCGCAGCTATAAAATTTAACACATTTTCTCAAAGAGAGCATTTCAGGCACCATAACTATTCATATTTGATGCTGCTATGTAAAGGTTCCTACAGTATCACTTAATAAAAGGCTGTGTATTAAAACACATGCTTAAATCTAACTATTTTCAGAGCACTGCTATAGTATCTTTAGTACAGGGTTGCATGGTACCAGAACCTAATCTAATGATGCCATGCGTAAAGCAAAACACAACCCTTTACAGAATGGTAACCTATTGCAGTGTTCACTTTTGCAGATATCCACGTTTATTGACACCAGGGCAATAGTCCACAATTGACGGAAACATATTATTGTGGACTGTATGATAAAACCGTTTACTGTATGTAAACTTAGAGAGAACTAAGAATCAAATCAGGGTCAAAGTGCTGTGGGACAGAAGCAGTACTCATCACATCACCATAAATCTGTAAGGGTGCCTTTCAATTATATTACACTAGCAAAATACCTGCGCTTCGCAGTGGCGAAGTACTGCCTTAAAATTTTTATTAAGAAGAAAATTAAACCTTTTTAAACTGAGGGAAAATGTACAAATAATTATTTGTTAAGGATCTCTTTGTATACCACATTGTCAGTTCGGCCCTCCGTTGTAATATGACCAAGCTGTGCGCTGAGCTTACTCTTGAGCATGCAACGTACAGTTGGCCATGTGAAAAGTAATCTTGTCTGAAATCTCACAGCCTGGATTGCTGCTGTCATAATCAGTTTGAGTTTCATGGATTGTTTCAATTACGACAGTATTTGCAGGACTTGTGTTGAAGTGACATTCGGCATCTGTCAAGCATTGTAAGCATACAACCGGTTTCATCGATAACTTCACATCCAGCTTTTGAGAGTTTAAACATTCATAAACATTAGAGTGTCCACTACTGAAATCGTCACCTGTGAATCTAAGATGTTTAAGAGGCATTGGCGGTTGTTGAAAGGTGTAAAATATTTGGCCATTTCGGTACACTTGAAAGCGACAAATTTCGTGAAGATGGGGCCATAAATAAGAAAACGTTGGCAAACGTTGTCGACCTTTATGACTGTTACACGTAGAATTTCTAAATGAAACCTGCTTAACTTTTGTAAGTAAGCTGTAAGGAATGAGCCTGCCACATTTTAGCCTTCTACCTACACGGGAAGTTGGAGAATTAGTAACGTTGGAAAGTTCAATATGGCGGCCGACAGTGGCGTCATACCACCAAAATAAGTGCGTACATCGGTTTCGGTTAGCGCAGGGAAGCCGCCTACCAAATTTGTGAAGATGGGGTCAGCCTTCTACCTACACGGGAAGTTGGAGAATTAGTGACGTTGGAAAGTTCAATATGGTGGCTTGACAGTGGCGTCATACCACCAAAATAAGTACGTACGTTGGTTTTAGTTAGCGCAGTGAAGCTGCCTACCAAATTTCATGAAGATGGGGCCATAAATAAGAAAGTTCAACATGGCGGACGTTGTAGACCGTTATGACCGTTACGCGTAGAATTTCGAAATGAAACCTCCTTAACTTTTGTAAGTAAGCTGTAAGGAATGGGCCTGCCAAAATTCAGCCTTCTACCTACACAGGAAGTTGGAGAATTAGTGATGAGTCTGTGAGTCAGTCAGTGAGTGAGTGAGTGAGTGAGGGCTTTGCCTTTTGTTAGTATAGATTGCTGTTCTCAATACATGTTACAGTAATAAAAATTGCTGCATATGTTTCAAACAGTCCGTCCTTACACACCATATATTGAGGGTGATAATTATTAGAGGCCCCTAGTCTGTGGCAAGTAGTGGTAGAATGACAGGCAGTGTGACATTTTAGTTAAAGTGTTGCCAGGTCAGTCCTCCCCACTGGCTTCCTGTGTGACCTCCAGGATGACACCAATCCTGCCAGTACCCCAGTTGTAGGAGCATGTACCGTATATACTCACGTATAAGTCAGGTCTTGAAACCCGAAAAATCAATCATAAAATTATATCCCGACTTATATGCCCCTTCAAAAATGCGACACATTTTTTTTTAATCTTCTTGCCTCCTCCAATCTTGCACCAGTTTTTCAGACATATTGAATTTTGTTGCTGCAACGCAGTTACCAATTTCTTTCACTACTTCAATGACGTTTAATTTAAAACCAGCTTCATATTTTCTTGTGATCGAACACTTCCTCGTAGATAAGGGATGCTCATGCAATAAAGGTGTATGAGGGTGTGATAGTGCAATAGTTGCTTCGGAATAGTTCGGGTATTACCGTGTGGTCACACAGGCAGAATACATAGAAAAAAAGGCAGTGTGCTCCATCGTTACTCTCTCAGGTGGGCGTTAGCATATCATAATCCCTTGGACCAATAGCGTGAGTTTTCTGGATTTGACTTATACGACTGACATAATAAAATACCAGAAGTACAGTAAAACCAAGTCCCGACTTATCAGCCGGAGAACTTATCTGCGAGTATATACGGTAAATGTTTTTACTACACATTAACAATTTGTAAGTGGCTTTGGGCAAGAATGTTAGGTAAATTATTGCACATTTTAAACTAGTTTAAATTTATCAAGACATGGACTCTACAAAGAAATATAAACAAGCTACAGGAATATTAGCCAGAGAGAGATATTGCTGCTTCTTGCCAGTCATAAATATGAAATGGTTGGAGCCATCCTGTGCACATTTCTTTTAGGCAGGTAGTTGTTTTTCAAGTTCTTAAAAATCAGTCCTAGAAAATTCCAGCTTTATAGGATGTTATATTATCAATTATTGCATCTGTTACCAGAACAGTAAACATATGATGGCCATCATGGAAAGCACTAGATTAGCCAGAATACTGAGCTGTGCTACAGCAGGCAAATCTTTTTCTATCTATATTTTGTATTTGGACTAGATTAGATTGAGGTTATTAATCCCAGGGGGACATTCAAATAAAAGTGAGAGCGTATAATAATAAAAAAAAGACTTCTGGAACAAGAACCCAAGGCTCCTTAATGTCTGGCAGCAGCGCTAGCTCGGCACCACCGGGCAGTCTCTTAGGGTGTTCTTCTGAATGCGTTCATTAAAGACAGCATGTTGCAGTGGATAAGGAGCGGCACTTAAAAACACAAAGTTACCAATTCAGTTATATGACCCTGAGTAAGTCACTTGAAACTACTTGTGCTTGCTTAAGTTGTAAAAATGTATTTGAACATTTGCACGACATATCTGTTCTAGTGTATTGCATGGTATTTACAGTAATATATAAAAGAGCATTATTAAGTATAGACCATTTGTGTCCCATCATCTACATGATGAACCAATTTTCACTGGGGAGCTGCCTCCATATTCGGATTCTGTTATGAATGCTTGAAAAATGAGACTAGGATTCTTTTTCAAACCTGCATCTGACCTGTGCTGGTGACCCCCTCTTCCTCCTCCTCTTCCTTCTCTATGACCTCATCTTCTACCTTTACATCCAGCCTCTTCCTGAGGAGACGTGCAGGATGCTGAGGAACCTGAAGGGGCAGCACAGGTGGACAAACATGAAGTCTGGCAACATTGTAAAAAAGAATAGTCTCCAGCTTATAAAGCTTCCCATAGCCTGAAATTAACAGTGTTATAAAACTGAATTCAGTGAGTATTCATATAGCAATAGTGGTATCCTTTACATATCTGTCAAATGTTACTTATCAAAAGCTTAAATTCTCACTTATCCATGGTAAAGATTGCCAGTTGTTTATATAATGTATACAGTTTGATTTTTTAAAAGCTTGCTAGTATTTTATAGATTAAACTTCCTTTAGTTTTGAATAAATATTTTTCCTTGCTTTTCAAAATGTGCTTTTGCCCACTTTTTACACTTGAACAATTACTGCAATTTTGAACACGTGGTTCAGTCTGGCATGTACAGATCTCCCAAGCTTCCAAATACTTCTGTTTTGGATTCCGAATTGTATGCTGCAAAATATTGACTTGCACAGCATGTTTGGAATTCTTTCAACTGCAGTACAAGGAGCCATGTTGACAAACTAAAGTAAGGTCTGTAGACAAAAGTAGATAAATAGAGCCGGAAAAACTGATGTTAAGAAGTAGGGAGTACTGTATGTTTTCACTATCTAGAAAAGATAAACTTTGATACAAACCAGATACCGGTCTGAAGTCTAAAAACAGGAGTTAGTAACCAGGGAAGTGAGCATGAAAGCATAACGAAGAACTAACACTTAGAGGACATGAAGGAGTCGATGACAGAGTGAGAGTAAGGCCAATGCTTGGGACCTGCTTAAATACACACACACTCCTTTATCACGTAACTGTCCAAATGGTGTAATGTCCCAGCAACCCATACAGAGCGGCTGCAGTAAGAGCGATTACATGGAAGACGCACGGTCCAAAGTGTGGAAATGGAGATAATAAGACATTAGAAAATAGGACACGGGAGTAGCTTTGTCCTGCTCCAAATTGAACCAAGCCCTTAACCAGAGGTTTATTTTCCATTGCTTGAAAATTTAAATTATTCTACAATTCCCAGAACTAGTGTCTGTAATAATTGTTCCTATGTTTCATCAAACTGATCACCGAGTAAAAATGTGATTGTTAATCCTCTTTCTGCAATTAATTATGTGTTTAAGTTTGTTTGAATATTGTGTTATGATCTCTAGATTTAAAACAAAGCGCATCTTGTCTTGCCTTTTTTACTTTTGTTTTGCTTCAACTCACTTGTAAGCACTTACTTGATCCTGACTCTGTCTTAATTATTTAAATTTAGAATCTTCTGCATTTGCACCTACACTTCTTATGTTCTAAAGATAGAATTCCCACCATTACTGACTGTCAACTCCTTATTTTTCCACTAGTCCTCTTCATCCATTTAAATCCAGAGGCCAACCTGAAGTGTAGGGTGCAAACCTGGTATAACAGTGGTGAGAGCATTCTGATATGCCCTACTGCATAAAACACTGATGTAATATGCCGTTATTTTTATTGCAGTGATTTATACAGTAAATGAACCTGCATTGTTCTTCTCCCCCTCCATTTCTTTCTGACCACATGACAACCTTTGGCTAGACATCATTTTGCTTGTCAGAACTTTGTTAGTACATTGTTTTTGTACTAATCCATCAAGTAAGGTATTTCACTGTGCATCCACATAATACCACCTTGTCAAAGCACTTTGTGTTTGTCTGCCTATGTATAAAAAACGTCTGCTGCTTTGTTTTTTTGTCTTTTTTCTCTCCACGGTCACTTTATAAGCGAAGCCTTACTGATGTTTCTCTTGGCGTCTCCTTCACAGCTTCATAATAAAGGTCCCAGTGCAATCAGCAAAACATTCCTGCAAGTGGACTGGCCAAGTCATCACAAAGACGAGATGATCCTGTACGTATTTGAGGTGAAGACAGAAGGCCCAATCACCTGCAAAGGGAATGCCACGCTAAATCCCTTGAATCTGGAGGTGAGTACTTAATCACAAGATTCGGAAAGTCTCCCTGAAGGTCCATCCCATCCTCTGTACAACTCAATGCCCTTTCCTTACTGCCTTCTCTAAACAAAGAAGCAATTGCACAACAGAACATGAAGAAAGGAAATGGGGGCTGCACTTTATGTGACCTCATTATGCTTTTGGTTTAGGATGGCTTGAAGACCCCAAACACGTCTGCTGTGATTACATCTTGGATTCCTTTGAAACATACAAGAGATTAAATTGATGCACTACATTAGAAACACAACCACATTATCTTTGCTGGCTGTTTAAAATTCACTCATTAAAATGTTTTAGGCTGTTGTCTTCACCTTGTAGTGACTGAGCCAGGTGAGCAGTAAGCATCCATAAGTTACACTTTATATATCCACATAAAGCGATACGGTATTTACATCTCAGGGAATATTACCAGCGACTGGAGATTATCTGGAGTGCTGCTCAGAAACAACCTCTCATGCCCTGGCAGGGCTCGTTTCACAGCTGCTCTTCCTATTAGCCTGAGGACTGGATGATGACTCCAAAGTTGCATGGGGAGGAAGTTCGCTATGCAGAATTCTTTTCTTTTTTGGATGAATATTGGGAAAATATCACTCTCGTTTAGCAGTAAAGCAGGAGTAGCAGATTATTTTTTTTCATCTCATAAGATCTCTCTGCACATTTTTGCATTGTGAATGGCTGCAATTGTATGCATAAAATACAGACACTGGTCATTTACTATTGTGTGCAGAGCAAATATTGTCACTGTAAAGGTATTTGCAGTATAACAGACAGCACACTTTATGTTATGAATTCTAATTATTACATTTTACTACTGCATTGATTTGATCAGAGGCAGCCATTGTTCCAGTAGGTAGAATTTCAGCCTCACGCCGTTTTGCCCTTCCCTATGGACTTTGCATCTTTAACCATGTGTCCGTAAATGATGTACCTCTAAGTGCCCCTGTCTATCCCATACTGATGTCCTCACTGGCTGAGCAGCCAATTAAGCGTATTCCATACTAGCATGACCTTAATAACTATTTTAATAGTCAAGATCAACTAATTTTTGGAATTCCACATTGCCACTGAAAACTACTCCTTCCCTCTCCAAATCTCCTTCTCACATCCTTCCAGAGCAGAAATGCTATTTAGGAAGAATCAGGTCACTTGATAAATGTTTCCAGATGAGTGGAATGTGCCGTTAACCCACAGTTGAGTTGAGCTGCCAGGCTGGGAAAAGACAAAAACACTGCTTTGGGTATCCGGTTTTGAGTATTATTAGCTGATGCACAGGTACATAGTGTGAGAGAAATCAATTTGGTAATATATTATTATAACAGGCACAGTGGGACACACTGCATCACATGTGGTTTGCCTCTGGCCACACACAATTTGCACATGTAGCTTTTCTCTGACCAGACCTCACCTTCAGCTCAGCCATCTTGCCTGTCTGCTAATGCATTTAAACAGAGCCTTGACCTTCAGCCATTGCCTATTCACCGAGTCATTGTTGTCTTTTCACTGCCAATGTCTTTTTTAATGCTTGATACATTCTTCAGCTAAACGTGTGTAGCTTGTATTAAGTTATATGAATGTTGCTAACTCATCGTCTCAACGTTTATTTTACTTCTGCCAGTCATTTACAGAGGATAGCTCTGTCACTTCACAAATCCAGCATCCTGGGTTCAGTTCCTGCACATAGATGTTTGTTGGTTTTGCATGTTTTACCTGAGTCTGCATGAAGTTTCCTCCAGATATGCCGGTTTTCCTCCAATATCAACAAACATAAAGGTGATTAAGTTAACTGGTAATCCTACATTGTCCCCTCTGTTGGTTTATCTATGAGCGGTCCTTGTGATAGGGCTCATTCCTGCCTTTTATCTAGTGTTGATCAGATAGACTCA
Organism: Polypterus senegalus; assembly: GCF_016835505.1. Taxonomy (NCBI): domain Eukaryota; kingdom Metazoa; phylum Chordata; class Cladistia; order Polypteriformes; family Polypteridae; genus Polypterus; species Polypterus senegalus. The sequence continues at coordinate 67,689,258 of NC_053168.1, read as the reverse complement.
GACTCCACACATCCCTGAACTGGGTTAAGTTAGATTGGAGAGATATATTAATTGTCAATCATTCTGTGTATGTTTAGTAATAAAATTGAAATATTTAACATTTTAATATTTGGTTATTCACTGGATTTATAGGGTAATTACTGTCACATGTACACAGTGTGCTGAAAGTCTCAGAAATGGGTCTCAAAAGCTCAGGAGAATATTAACCATAATACCGTCCTCCCTTTTTCTCTGCTTCAGCCTTACCCTCAGTTACATTTCCTGTTGCCATTCCAAATGACTGCCTTTCTGCATGCATCAGAATCACAAGGCTACTGCATGATGGTAACATGAGGTACTTCACATGTTTAGAGGTTGATTTTGTATGAGCTATGAATAATGGCCATTGAGGCCCCTTACACAAAGAGATAGTGACACTAATTTCATGGTTATGCCCTTTTTGTTTTTCAGACTTCAGAGCTTGAAGACACTCCAGAACTGCTGGGGTTTTTACGAAACTCTTCTCTGGTTCACAGCGTCAAGAAAAGGGAGATTAACTTACCTCGGCCTCAACCTCTTCGCCAATATAATGGGAAAATACTGGTACAAAATTTTTCTTTCAGGATTATAATTAAATAATAAGACCAATATGACAAGCGGACCCCCGTGGCCCTGTAGTTAGGATATAGCGGGTTGGATAATGGATGGATGGATGGATCACCTAAAAAAATAAATAACTTTGTAGATAGTAACTTCTAAATACTGAGCAGGGGACTACAATATACAAGGATGGACTTGCGTGCTGCCCTTCTGTTTGAACTATGGTGTTGATCAGCGAAATTTTGCCAAAGCTATATTCACAGTGAATTTGCTGCATTTGCATTCGCCCTTGTTCGTCATTTGGCAGGTTTAGGAGAATTTTTTCCCTAGGGCCTCAAAATGCTTTTTGAGGCCAGCATGAAATCCCTCGGAGCTATAACAGCTAGCATTGGATGGGATTATCCCCCCGGGTGTATAATGCTGATCATTTGCATTACAGACTCTTAGTTAGTGGTACAATAGATAAGTAAACATTGCAGGTTCTCAAAATTGTATTTTTAAGAAACATATACAGCATAAATAACAAGTTATCTCTGCTTATTGCCAAATGTGCAGGTCAAGCTTTGAGTTCCACGGCAGTATAAGAGAAATACGTATGTCCTATGCATATATAATTAGCCACTGGGGTTGGGTGGTGGAAGGACAGACTGGAATCGGAAAGATTTTTGGGACATCAACCAGGCTGCCCCTTTTATTTATTGCCAAAAAAGTAAATTGAACAAAAAAAGAAACGAAACAATCACAGTGTTGAGCTGCTTCCAAGTCTGGGGTTCTCAAACACTGGTTTCAGTCTCATGCACCGCTCTGCTTTGGCCTTCAAAAGACGCTTTTCTTTAGGCTGCTCATCCTTTATGGCAAATCCACCGGAAGGGGTGGGGCTTGGTATACTTATTGGGCGGTTTCTCTGATGTGTGAGGGAAGGAGAAAAACAAGACAAAGTTAGTAGTATTCCTCCCTCTTGTCTCGGCGGGTTATTGCATACCTTTACTGTGACACCACATGGAGATAACAAAACAAACCTTGAAGGAGCCTAACACCCCCCCCAACCACCAACACAGGAGACTTTATGAAAAAATTATATTATTAAATGATTTATTACTATTACAAGATGTTTGTTTTTGTTTAAAGAAAAAGTGCAAAGCATCAGCATAGACAGTTTGGAGAGCCTTCAGCATGACTTTATAAAACAGAATGAGCCAGCAGCTTCAATCATGACTCGCCTCTTTAAATTTTCTGCCTTTAAAAGGCTGACTTTTGACTGTGATTTCAGCATTTCCTCTTTAATTTGATGAAGTATATGTTTGTACATCTCTGACTGTGTTCTTTCTTGTTAGAGCTCACGGAAGTACAGTGGTGCAGTGGTTGGCACTGCTACCGCACAGCTCAGGTCACCTTTTTTGCCACAATGATTAGTCCAGTATAGTTGGCAGATGTTTCCCCAGCCCTCAGGGACACTTTAAAGATGATTGCACCATTATAATTCAGTCAAATGTAGTTTAGTTAGTTCTTCTCCATTGACTTAAATGCATTTCGCTGAGTTTGCCGATATTCGCGAACACCTCCATGATTTCTCCAAACTTGAGGTGAAGCAAACATGGACTATAACAGTGAGGGCATTTGCCAGTGTGCATATGAAACAAAGTATTCACAGATAAACCCGTACAGCCCAGGCTGGAATGGTGTGCCCTGTACCATCCATTTGTGTGTCCATCCATCCATTCATCATCCCTGGCTCACCCACACTGTAGCATGGGGCTGAGACGTCCTTGCTTCTGTCCAGATTGCTTTTCTATCTTACTTGTGCTGGTCCTCCTGCCCATTACCCCAACAGTTTCATACACATCTAGGACATAAAAAAAAACTGTGAGATCAGCTTAAAAGTAATTTAATGATTCATTCAGTTGATTATTATCATGGGTAAGAGCCTCATTTGATGTTAAGAGCACAGTTATAATGAAACTTAAGGCAAGTGCCAAATGAAAGATTTAAAAATGCTGTTTAGCAATAGCCACACAACGGCCAAATCGCTTTTTCTAACAGATCATTTGTACAGTTCAAAGTGTTCCAAGTGATTTCACAATTGTCATTGTTTGTAAAATGTTTAAAAATGTAAAGTTAAAGTGTTTAATGAAACAATCTAGGAAGCACCCAAACTAATTCTCAGCTAAAGCAGAGTTTATTATAGACAGCTGCTATTTATAAAAATAGAGAAAAAAAGCCACTCTTTCAGCTTGCTGCCCACCCCACGTCTCTGACCCGTGACATTACGTATCCCCCAACAATCTTATAATTGTCCATGCCAGAGAGGTCGTTCTTCCTGACTATATGCTGAGATTTTTTTCATTCCTCTTCCTCCTCCTCCCTTGAACAAACTAAACAGGAAATCATTGTGACTTATTTACTGCCAAAAGCTCAGCTGGCTCTGATAAGGAGCAGGCGTCATTAGTCAGAGGTGCTGGGGAGCCCCAGGTTAGCTCAGCTTCAGTGTTCTCTGATTTGGACAGAGAGTTAAATATTAGCTGTGCTTACAAATATCACCTAGACTTTATTATTATGCATACAATAAGATTTCGAAGAATGTAAATCATGATAAAGTATGTAACTTTACAGCACAGTTTTAACAAATACACATTAACACATTCATAGCCTATGCCTTGTTTAACTGTAATGTTGTTGCATATCTCGTAAAGAAAAACATCACCACAGCACGTTTATCAAAAAAGATGCAAAAACTGAGTGTCAGTGATCATTTTCATTCATGTTCAAAAAACATAATTGAAACAGACATTCTGAAGACATTGGACACTCAAATGACATGTAAATGTAAATTCAGCATTAGTTTTGATCAGCGAAATTTACCAAAGCTGTTGGCTGTGTTTATTCGATGAATTATTACTGACACCGGCAACTTTTTTTCCCAGCCCCCATGATGCTTTGTGACATCACAGAGCTGAAGTAGCCAGTGCTGGATGAGACAGCAATCTAAATGTATAATGCTGAACCTAGTAATGGGCTAAAAATTAGTAGAAGACTTGCAAATATGTTCAAAACACAAAACATACATGCAGATGAAAACTAGAAGTGATTTGGTATATTTGTGTCTTAAAGTTAATGACTTTTTGTATGGACTTGTATGTGACCTGAGTGTATTACTGAGCCTTAATCTTTAAAAGTATTACCCAGAGTGCTGAGCAGATGATGCAAACAGGAAGGGGTGAGGAAGCCACGTGCATTTGTGCATTTGGTAGCAACAGCAATAAGCGAGGAAAGGCTTTTGGTGAATGAAAAAATAAAACTTTACTTTTTGGTTCAAGGGAGCAGAGTACCTGCTGTCAAATCTGTAGGGGGCAAGCTTTAGTGAATTCAGGCTTCCTGTCTGCTTCAATCTTCAAAACATTTACTGTTCTGATATTTAATTCTATTCTCTTTATCTTATTGAGGGTACAGTGATTAGCACTGCTGCCTCACAGCTCAGGTCACTTTTTTTGGCCACAATAATTGGTCCAGCATTTTTGGCAGATATTTTCCTAGACACCAGAGGCATTTAACCATTGCACCATTATAATCCACTCAAAACTAGTCCAGTTTCTCCTTCTTCATTGACTTTAGTGCATTACCCTGAGTTTGGTGAAGTCCCAAACATTTGTTCTAATTTGTCAAACTCGAGTAAAAGCAAACAAAGCATCTTTACTATTCATCAGCCATGGCTTTATAAATAGTTGCAATCTATACTGTAAACTAAGTTGCCACTTTATTACCTACTTTGAAGGATGACCAGCCATATATTCCGGCCCACACCTCTAAGCCGCCAGATGGAGCCCTCCCAGCAGCATGGAGGTTCCCCGAATTCCAGCAGGGCCTCATGGACCTTGTAGTTTTTTATAAAACTGCTGCATACCATGGGGACCACCAAGAGCCGCTGTAGGGAGGCCTTGGGAGTGCTACGTACCCTATAACCCGGAAGTACGTCCTGGTCACATGAGCAGTAGGAACGACGTGCTTCCGGTTCAGGAGATATAAAAGGACCATGGGAAATTACAGAGACTTGGCGGAGCTGGGAGGGAGGGTGGCTAAGTGTCTGGGAGAGGAGGATTGTGGATTAAAGTATTGTATGAGTAGTGCGGATTGGTGAGTGCTTGGTGCACGTAATTATTTTAATAAAAATTATAATTATTGGACTTTTACCTGGTGTTTGGCGTGGTACCTGAGGGTTCAAGGCAGCAATAGCGCCCCCTACTGCTACGTTACATCTGATTATTACAGAGGTTCACCTTCTGCCTTCAAAACAGCCTAAATTCTTTAAGGGAGGAATTCAGCAAGGTGCTGGGTGCTCTCCTTTTCCTCCATACTGAGTCAATAGAATCTCTTGATTCCTGCAGATTTTTCGGCCACACATTGATTGTGCAAAAATTCCATTTCACTTCATTTCAAAGGTGCTGGCTTTGTTTGACATCTAGAGATGATGGAGCCTGAGATGATGCTTCTTGGCCTTGTAAATACACATTATTTAGAAAAGGATAGACTGTGGCTATAAAGGGAGGCACATTGTTAACAAAAATGCTTAGGCACACTGTGGTTTTTAAAACTGACAAGAAAACTTTCTCGACACCATTATGCTACGCTCCTCAGTCTATACTCTGGATTGTACAAATAGTCAGGCTATTTACAATGGACCTAAGGATTCATGGTCCTGCTGTTGATCCTACCAGCTACATCTTGCAGTACAAATTAAGTTTTCAGATCATGCAACATTTTATTCAATCTTTATGTTTTCAGTTTTAAAGATCTTGTGCCCACTGAAGCATTATCTTCACAGCCCGTCTTGGTTGATCTAGTTGTTCTCTGCATTGGCATTCCAGGAATTAGGTTGAGGCTGGTCCTGGCAAGCTGCAGAGACCCTTTTTTTTATGCCGTGGATGTTAGGTCAAATATATGTCACATCTGAGTAATGATCTCGGTGGTAGAAATTCCCATTGGTAACTCATTCATTTTCATTCTCCTTTCCTCCTCTCTTCTTTTCTTGCTTTCTTTCTGGGAGTCCATTACTATTATCTTCCCAAGTCATCAGACCGCCATCTGCTGTGTGTCTTCAAGCTTATTATTCTGCCGACGTGGAGGTGGAGTGTCACCAAAGTCAATAAAATATCCTCCATAGTAGGCAGAGTATCCGTTACACTAGAGAAAACACAAACTTTTCAGCTAAGTTCTCAATGAAAATCCCCACATGTTACTTGTAAGAGGGGGTTTAAGCCAAAGTTATGACATAAGACAACACAAAAACAGGCTTGATGCACCAATGGCAGGAAAGTGTAAATTGGCTTCAGCCTATCCATGTCATTAAGAGGATTTGCACTTTATATTCACTGAAAAGGTAAACAACACCTTGGTATCCTCAAAGTAACATTTTTTTTTCTACTTTGTTGTGTAGTAGCTTTCTATCCTGGTGTGTTCTTGCTGACACTCTGAGCTGGCGTGTAGGGTGAATAACTAGCCTGTCATCCTCAATGGCCCCTAACTGACTTCCTGTATCTGTTTTCACAGTTCCAAGCTAACGTTCCCTCAGGACTCTGTCCATGTTGATGCTTTGTCCTGTTTAGGTTTATTCCCTAAATAATTGTCCAATTGAGCTTCCTCAAACATAAATTCGGTATTTTACATGAACAATGTGCTCATTCACAGCTTCATTTTTTAAAAGTGTGTATGTAATGTAAGCGTTTTCTTACTTGTGTGGAACACGTTTGTCTTCTTTGTGGAAATCATTCAGCTAAAATTAGACTTTCTTCTCCAAAGCTTTGCCGTTTCATTTTTATGTTTGTTTTGTTTCACAGAGCAACTAGAGTGGCAGTACTCACAGAGGAAAATGTTCACTTCTCTGTGTGTTGTACGTTAGTAGAAAGTCTACTTTTAGTTTTCATGCCTATTGTTGTGCTTACTATTGGTAGCCATGTGTGTACTATATGACAGGTCTTTTGTGTTAATTCACAGCTAGCAATAATACTAAAGTGGGTGACATGGGGGCCTAGTGCTTAGGATTCTGCCTCCCAGCTTATGAATCCGGGTCTAGTCAGGCTTTGCACACATCTTTGGAAATGTTTTTTTCTTTTTAAATTGATTATTGCAAAAGTTGCTATAACCGTTGCCTATAAAATTTGGTGGTACAGGAGTCTCAGTAGCCTAGCTGTGGGGTAACTATTGCTCCATACCTAAGCCCACTGATGTTTGCTCTGCACTTTGGCTTGTTAATCAGGTAAACAAACCTTGCATGTTCGCCATTTTAATGTGCACTCTCTTTTTGAGTCACAGTCACATGTCACATCTGTAAGTAAATTTGAATGTCAGTGTGCCGTCTAATGACTGCCTCTGTGCCCAATGTTGGTCTCTGCTTTGTGTCAAATGTTGAATAAATGAGCTCAGATTGCTTTGACCATCTACTGAAGTAGGTGGGTGTTGTAAGATCAAAATGACTGAACCAAGTAGGAGTAAACTAATTAAAATGACCCCAGTGGTAGGGTGGGCTTTATGTGCAGTACATGACACTTTCTTTTTTTTTTTTTTTTTATTATTATTTATTTATTTATTAATTTTATTACAATCAATACATAGCAATCAAGTTTTTACAAAAAAAAAGAATTATGCTAAGAACATGACACTTTCTTAATGTATTTTTGTTTTGTTTCAGAACTGCAGCAACATAAACTGTTTATTGATAACATGTCACATTGGACGCCTGGACAAAGGCCAGAGTGCCGTGGTGAAAGTCAGGTCTCGACTCTGGGCTCAGACCTTTTTACAGGTAACCAATTACAATTCTTAAAGTCGGAAGTACATTTTGACAAAATGTAGATACCAGAAAGGACAAAGAACCAGTTTTTCATTTCTCTTAACTGGATGGTTATCACCTATAAAGTAACCTGTATTTAGCTGTGCTCAATGGTAAATGAAAGCATTGTAAGGTGCTAGATCTAGATATGGCCAATCTGATGACATTAGACAGACTAAGAGAGGGCCGAGGCTTGTGAGGAACACAGAATGGATGATATCTGGGAAATGGAGACATATTCATACATATTCTCTTCTTAGTACTCAAATATGGCACTTGGTGCCACTGCCCACCTGCCAAGTTGCTTTGCCTGCCTAAGGCAAAGTCATCTCTGATGGAGGATTGCAGGAATCATCAGGTCGAGGGGTCCTTTTATCGGATTGGCTGGCCCAGGGCTGTCTCAGCTGTGGAATGGCCAATAGGGGGAGGCAGCTTGATGGCTGAGTTCTCCAGGACTCTAAACAAATCCAAATCATATTATGTGATATCATCTACTGTTAAATTGTAATATTTTTATTTTACTGTTATACTGTATTGAGGATTACTTGTGTTTTGCTCTGTGTATTGTATTGACCCTCTTCTCTTTGACACCCACTGCACACCCAACCTACCTGGAAAGGGGTCTCTCTTTGAACTGCCGTTCCCAAGGGTTCTTCCATTTTTCCTTGCTAGGGTTTTTTTTAGGTTTTCCTTGTCTTCTTAGAGAGTCAACGCTGGGGGGCTGTCAAGAGGCAGGGCCTGTTAAAGCCCATTGCAGTATTTCCTGTGTGATTTTGGGCTATACAAAAAAAAAAATTGTATTGTATTCATAATCATCATAAATGGCCAAAATATTGGAATTAAAGGGAGCTTAACAAGCACTGGGAAACTGAATAAAAATCTATCAAGACTGAGTGTGGGTAAGATATAGTGACTCCATTAAGTACAACCTCAATGAATGACCAGATGTAAAGGTCTGCTGCCTCGAGGCTCACTGCTAAGTTAGCCACTTGCTAGAGCAGAGCGGAGTGTTGCTTGCAGTAAACAGCACTGCCTCATTACATTGACGTTCATGTGGCAGCATTCTCAGAAAATGGGCTCCCACAAGTTAAATATAAAATAAATGAGCCAGTGTGGAGAATGCTGAAAAACTTCTGGAGCTTGTCTGCCACGTGCTGGGTGTGCGATTTTGTTTGTTTTTTTTTTCTTAAGAAATACCAAATGTGTGTAACCATATTTGTCATGAGCACTAGAGCCGGTGCCACGGGAGAAAAGTCAAAGTACTCAAGTGCCTAGAAGGCTTCAGAGTGAAATCAATTTGTAATGTCAGTAGCCCGGGCTCCTAAAGAATGTGAACTTTATGCTTTGTAAAGGGTTATTTGGAATGTTTTTCAATGCTCATGAACAGTCATTTGTTTTCTTATAAACTGGCTACAAGTTAAAAACTTTACACTCATTTCTGCAAAAGCAGAAAGCACCAGTCTATTCAGTTAACACAACCTGTGAAAAAATGAAGTGTTGTTACAGGCAGAACTGAATTCCATTTTTGTGGATATGGAACCAAAATTGATTCTTACCCTCTTTATTTATTTCCCGTCCTGGGTATGACGTTAATCTGCATCCATCCCTGCATGTAGGCCGTACAACCTGCATGGAAAAACTTGGGGGTTGGTGGCAGAATTCACACTCCAGCCTCCATATAAAACCTCACTCTGTTCCAGTCCATCTGAACTAATGTGGTGCTGAGGTGTCACCCCTTGCATGGATGCACTCGGGTCCTAATCTGGGATCCTGAGTTGGTTTGTCGTGTGGTGGGTGCAGCAATGTGCTGTATCAGCGCGTGCTCCCAACTTCTCCTGTCTCTCTCTCTCTCTCTGTCTTTATGTAGAAAGAATGAAGAGCCACAGAGTCAGACAGGATGCCATCACTTATCATTTTAACAAACTCTAGTGTATTTCATAAAATTAAATAGTACACTGATAATTTAATTACTAGCGTATGAAAATTCAGCATTCTTTGCAGCACTATTAAAATTATATTTCATATTTCCATCCATGTTCTAAAGTTACTTAATTCAGTATAAATTTTTAAGAAACCAGAGATTACCTTAGCAGCAGAGCTGAAACCAACTATGAAGGGGTCAGAGGCTCATTTTATAATAAATGGACACTCGCTCAAGTCAGGTCAGTTTAAAGTCACCAGTCAGTCTGACAGCATACATGTGGAATGTGGGAGGAAACCAAACTAATCAGAGGAAGCCAACGTGAATACAAAGACTGCACACAAGCTTCATGCGGAAGTCGCTTCAGTGTCCAAGGACTGTCGTGTGCCCAGGTCATCCAATTTGCTACATATTTTGTAGATTGGCACATATCATCTTGCGGCACTATGGTGACCATCTTAAATGGGTGAAGTATACATTATATACAAAAATAAGGATTGCTGGTCTGCTTGCTGCCCTGAACTGCCCAAGAACTCTTGTTTGTCTTCATATTTTGTACTTCATTCAATGGTCCCTCCTGCCAGCAGGCTGTAATCCAGAGTCCCTAAGGGGTCACATCTCCAAACAGAGGTTAATCCTAAATCTCCCTGGTTTATATACACAATTGTCTGCAAAACATCTGTAGGGCCCCAGCATTCTCTCCCTGAGCGCCATTGTTGTTTTCATAACGGACAAAGCGCAGGCCTTGCTCCTGGAGAAGTGCATGGACTCTCTAACTAACCCCTGAAGGTGAAATCCCCAATACTGAAACAGCCTGGAGATAAGAATGAAGGTCCACTTATCTCCTAAATATAGGTAAGTGAAATACAAAGAACTAAAGCAGATTATAGTACGTGTTTCTCCTTCAGCATTTTTCTTATTATAGGGAGCCAAAATGCATCTTATAAACACTCCCTTTTAATATGTATTACTCTGGAATGGCTCTTGTTTCGACATCCCTTCAAGAACAATCAAGAAGCATAATTTATAGTAATATTGAGTGGATGGCCAGAGGTACTTCTTCACCGAAAGGCCTGGAAAATCGGATATCTTTAATCTTTTAAAACCAAAAAAATTCATCCCCGCTAATCAATTGTATTATGAAGATTTTTTAAGTGAATTTAATTATGAGGTAAAAATAAAAAATAAACAGGTTTAGCGTACACAATTTAGAGACAGATTGAGAGTAAGAATTACAGCTACAAGTGAGATTACAATACTGATGCAGAATAATGGTGTTTAAACCTGGTTTTAATATTTTATCAAATGTTATTAACTCATGTTGTCTTTATTAAAAACTCAGTAAAAGCAAAGATATTTATGTTGGCACAATAATAAACCCTGAACAAAAGCGTATTCACTCCCAAATTAAACTTTATTTAGAAAACTCTCCCGCCAACAGATATTGCTAACACCTCATTGAAATTAACAGCAGCATCTATTGGGACATTTGACCTTTGTTTTAAAAATGTATTAGTTATACAAAATGGTTTACTAAAAACTTTAACCTTTACTATTTAGAATATTACATTATTATATATATAATTTAATATGTTACTATATATATATATATATATATATACATAAATAATTAGTTTTTTGGAAGTTGATTGATCAATGTTTGGTTGCTTGCGATGTTACCATTTTAACTAGTGGCAGCACTGTGATGTCGCACTCACTCAGGTGACTGGTAACAACCATGGCAACAATCAATAGAATAGAAAATCCATCCATTATCCATCCATCCATCCATTTTCTAACCCGCTGAATCCAAATACAGGGTCACGGGGGTCTGCTGGAGCCAATCCCAGCCAACACAGGGCACAAGGCAGGAACCAATCCTGGGCAGGGTGCCAACCCACCGCAGGACACACACAAACACACCCACACACCAAGCACACACTAGGGCCAATTTAGAATCGCCAATCCACCTAACCCGCATGTCTTTGGATTGTGGGAGGAAACCGGAGCGCCCGGAGGAAACCCACGCAGACACGGGGAGAACATGCAAACTCCACGCAGGGAGGACCCGGGAAGCGAACCCGGGTCTCCTAACTGCGAGGCTGCAGCGCTACTACTGCTCCACCGTGCCGCCCCCATCCATTATCCAACCTGCTATATCCTAACTACAGGGACATGGGGGTCTGCTGGAGCCAATCCCAGGGTGCAAGGCAGGAAACAAACCCTGGGCAGGGCGCCAGCTCACCGTAGGGCACACACACACCAAGTACACACTAGGGACAAGTTAGGATCGCCAATCCACCTAACCTGCATGTCTTTGGACTGTGGGAGGAAACCCACGCACACCCGGGAAGCGAACCTGGGTCTCCTAACTGCGAGGGAGCAGCACTACCCACTGTGCCACCCTAAAATAGAAAATGACTCTCAAAATGGTGTGCTAATATCATTAAATAACTTGAAAGACAAATCAGAATAAAAATAATAGTAACATAATATTCAGAAATACAACAGAACCTCCCATTTAGCGTTTTTCTAGGGATCAACTGAAAAATAGTGTTAAATGTGGGAAAATGTCACAGATTTTTTAGGATCCCACTAGTATAGGACTTGGTTTGCTGTGTTTATTATTTTTTTTATATATATATAATTTCACTGAAGCTATTTTTGTGATTCTTAGTTATGATTCAGTTTGAACATATCCTGAATTGTCCTAAATCATGAATGTAATTATTATTATCATTTTTGTGGTTTCACATTATTCCTTTTTATTAATGCCACCATGTTGTTGATTGCAACTACTGTACACCATTGTTAATTCATGAGAGCCTGTAGCCTGACTCCAGCACACATTGTATAACCTTGCATCTTATTTTTGAAAACAAAGTAATGCAACATTCACACTGTAGTCCAATTTCCATTGTTTCACTTACAGATCTAATGTTTTTTAAGAAATATGATTGGGAAAAAAACAATATTTTCCCGAAGGCTTTACACTACTTTTGTAATCACTGTATAGCATTCAGACATCCCACACCTCTTTCCAACCAATGCTGGCTCATTTCTCATGTCCACAGTTCTAATTGCATTCTAAGTCACTGCTGCGAACTTTCATTTTCTTTTTCCCCTTCTCCTTGCCATCATGACATGAAAGATTTGCAGCAATTAAGCAGAGCAGCATTCAACATCTGTCTATTAGGTCAAATTTTTCATTTTGTCAAACTTTTATATGTCCAACAACAGCACACAAAAAACGCTAAATTCAGTAAAACACTAAATGAGGGAACCTTAAATCAAGTTTTACCATAATACAAAAACTTCATTTGTTCCTCAAGTAGGTTCTTGACACACACGTGTACTGAGCCTGCAGAAATACATTATGCATATAAAGAGGTCTACAAGCCAGTCTATCGTGAAGTGCGGTTACTGTGTATACTCGCGTTTAAGTTCTCCCGCGTATAAGCCGAGGCTTATTTAATTTCTGGTATTTTATAATGTCGGTCGTAAAAGTCGAATGCAGAAAACTCACACTGTTGGTCCAAGAGATTACAATATGCTAACGCCCACCTGAGAGAGTAACCACGGAGCACACAGCCTTTTTTTTTCTATGTATTGTGCCTACGTGACCACACGGTATACCTGAACTATTCCGAAGCGATGTTTGCACTGCTTAGTGTTTTTTGTATCTCACACCCTCATGCAACTTTAGCATAAGAGCATCCCTTATCATCTATGGAGCGTTTGATCAGAAGAAAATATGAAGCTGGTTTTAAATTAAAAGTTGTTGAAGTGGTGAAAGAAATTGGTAACTGCGCTGCTGCAACAAAGTTTGATGTGTCTGAGAAACTGATGCGAGATTGGAGGCAAGAAGATGTAAAATAAAAAAAATTGTGTCATATTTTTGAATGGGTGTATAATGGGTCTGATTTTATGATAGATTTTTTAGGTTTCAAGACCCAACTTATACATGATGCGACGGGCGGCCGGGACGCCCGTGCTGCATATGTTCCGGGGGAGCAACCATTGGCAACACAATACCTCCCCTGGGACGCTTGCTGGCAGCCTCCCTGGCCAAAGGTGATTCCCCAACCTCCCACAGGGCTCCATGGGAGATGGAGTCCTCCACAGCGCGGTTGGGAGCTGGGGTGGCCCATAGGGGGTGCTGCCTGGATTTCACAGCCCAGCTGGACAAATCTTCAGCCCCACCCAGAAGTGCAATTGGGATCAGGTGGTCAAGTGCCTGGAACACTTCCGGGTGGGCTATAAAAGGGGTCAGCCACCATCGCTCAGTGGCCAGAGTCGGGAGGAGAGGATGAAGCTTCAGAGGAGGAGTGGTGGTGCCAGAAGGTAGTGTTTTGGTTGTGTTCAGTGCTTGTTTGGGACTGTGTATTGCCTGTGCAGCTCACGGCGAAGACGTGCTCCACAGGTGAAGAAAAATAAATCTTTATTTTGATTTTTATACATGCCTCCGTGTGAGTCTGTGCTGGGACGAGCACAAGAAGGCTCTATTGTTACAACGAGTATGACTTATTACTGCAGCACTGAGAGACCAAACAAGAGCAGCATCCACTTACAAAAGCCCAAAATGATCCCAGTATAAATAAGGTAGAGTCTCGAAAACTCTTTTATAGTAACCAGCAATGCTTAACAATTTGAAGGTATAACACAAAGAAAAAAAACTAGATTGAGATTATTCCATAGTCACACATAATAAAAACACATAAAGCATTAATCTATGCTAAAAGTTCAAGTGTGTACAATATTTTTTATATAAAAGTAATATGTTCCTATAGAAAAGTATAATTAAATTTATGATTATGTGATTCATTGTTATATTTTACAAACGCCAAGACTAACTTTGTTGGCACTATCCTCAAAAAAGAGTATATTGATTCTTCTCTTAAAGACTGGAACAAAAAATAAAGTATAATCTTACCAGGCACTCAGCTATAATATCTGATCTTTACTGACATGGTGACTGTAATTCATTATCAAGATGACTACCACAGTTGTAAGTTACAATTCAATAACCTAGCAGACTGTGTCAAGAAGTGAACAGAACTTACACCCCTACTCAGATGTATATGTTAGTATCGCCACACCTAATTTCCAAACCTGACTAATAAATACCATACCATAACTATTTTTTGCCTCATTGACAACTTGTTACCAAAGTGATAGTTTTCACAAAAAGAGTTACCAAAATGTACACATTTGCTTATTAACATATTGATTTTTCTCACTGATATTAGTCTGTTCAACAACTGCAGCTAAATAGAAATTGTGCCTGAAAATTTACAGAAAGACAACATTACAAAGTTTAAAGCACATAGTGGTCAGACCAGCATCTATTCACTTTAGCAGAGGGGTCTTTAACCTTCACCTGCTGCTGCTGGTGTTCTTTTTGACCAAATCATTAATTGGTGAGCACTCCTGAATGCCTCGTTTAATCAGACGGCTCCTTACAGAGCACTTGCAGCCTGTGATATGCCCATTATTCAATCAATCAACATTTATTTATATAGCACATATTCATACAAAAAAATGTAGCTCAAAGTGCTTTACAAAATGAATACAAAAATGGAAGACACAATAAAAAATAAACATAAGTCAACATTAATTAACATAGAATAAGAGTAAGGTCCGATGGCCAGGGTGGACAGAAAAAACAAAAAAAAAACTCCAAAGGCTGGAGAAAAAAAATAAAATCTGTAGGGGTTTCAGACCACGAGACCGCCCAGTCCCCTCTGGGCAATCTACCTAACATAAGTCAAACAGTCCTCTTTGTATTTAGGGTTTTCATGGAAGGACCTGATGATGATGGTCACGTAGACTTCTGGCTTTCAGTCCATCAATGTTGGTGCATCATGATGCTTTGAGTAGGTGGTGGTGGCGCAGGCCACCATTACATTGCATGAATCAATTTGTTAATGTTTCTGTGCTGGAAGCGTTAATCCAGCCTCTTTAGTAAGTAAAGCAATGCATTCAAATCACTGGACCCTCAGATGAATGAATGAGTCTGTTTCTGTGAAAAACAAAGTGGAAATGCATTTTAGAGAGCAGCTCCATCCAAAATGAGATATGTATGATCCATATTGAAGCCATCAGTACATTAAAACTAGTCTAAATAACACCCTTTATTCTGGCTTCTCTCATGTCCCTGAATGACAGAAGTGAGTCATTTGTGTCTTTACATATTTTGTCATTGCTACATTACTATGATGGAAATAATCAAAGCTTTCAGCAGTGCACATTTGACAAACAGTTGGCAGAGTGAACTAATCAGTCTATCAGTATATTTAGAAACACTTTTTGAGGTGATTGGCTGATTACCTTGTGATGACTAAATTCAAATATTCTGAGTCTACAAATTCACACATCTGCTCTGCACGTGTTGTTAGTTTTTTGTCTTTGTAAAGATAATGTGGTGTCATTAGAAATGCCAAGTAATCTATCCCCTAATACTTTACACCCTAATATTGAGCCAGGAATTATTATTCTTAAGCAATTTTTATAACAAGGAGGAGGGGATTTTTTTAGCAATTAATTAATATTTTAGTTTAGTCACACAAATATTATTTATTTCATTGCAGTAACATATTACATAATGAAATGATTTATTTATTTATTATTTTTGGACAAAAAGAATGTGTTAGTGAGAGTACTAATAAATTGAGAAGTGGGTGTGGTCTATTTAAATGGGCGTGGTTTATGGTAGTGAAAGTCGTCCCCACAAACCTGTGCCTCCAGCTCTTTGGTCTTGCTAATGATTTTTAAATTCTGATTGTTAATTTATATTTTTCCCTGTACAAACTTTTCATATATTCCTATTATTCTGGATTTGTCTTCAAATCATTGAATTTTAGAAAACTGAAACCATCACTTAATATGATGATTAAATCAAAGGATTATATTTTAACTTGCATAAGCATCCATAATAAAATAATTTGCTTTGTTTTGTTTGGCATCAGGATGCACCGTGTTTTTTGAATTCTTCTCAAGGTACAGTTGGATGAATATTAGTGAATGCACTCAAATGTCAAAGATACATTCAGTTCAGAATTCAACATTTCTACATTGTTTAATGAAAGTATCTTGGTCCACATTAAAATAACAGAAAGTACATATAACGTTGATGTTCTGGACATGCACACATCAGCAGAACATTTCCTTGAAGGGTCAATAGAATGAAGGGTAGAATGAACTATTCTATGTACATTATGTTGAAATATGGTTTCCTTCCATGAAGGGTGATCAGTCTGGGAATGAAACGTTGTAACGTGTAGCATCCAAACGTGCAAGGGCTGTGTAATAAGCACAAACAAATCAGAGTGCCATTAGAGTCGGTGTTTTCAAAATTCTGTGTTTTCGCCTGTCCACATTGCAAACCAGAGCTGATGTTTTCAGAAGCATGGGAAAGGTGCTATATGAGTAAAATTTATTATTATTATTAGTAGTAGCAGTAATAATATATGTCTCTGGAGAGCATTTGCCAAAAGTCTCCATTTTTGCCTTTGCCAAAAGTGGAGGTTAATGTCTGCATTTTTAAATAAAATAACATAGTGTTGAGGTAGCCTTAGACTCCTGTTAGTGTGGTTATTCAAGTTTCAGTGTTACTGATTGTAGACATTCAAAATGAGCCCAATAAAGGATCCATTAAATAAACAAACTTTAAACTATAGTTCAAAATTTTTCAACTATTTCATGCAAACGTCACCATACTCTTAAAAGTTAACATATAAATGTTAAATGGCTCAAAATGGTATTGCTATGAAAAAGATGTATCCAATTTTTAAATCTGCTCGATTCTCTCTGCTCTATAGATTATACTCTATTACCCCAAATATTGGTGTTCCGTTATGAATTGATTTTTAAAGTAAGTTTTTAAATGTAATATAAATGTTACCAAAACATAACCAAGTGTTCTTTTTCTTGCGTTTGTGACACCTGTGATTATGTCAGGGATTTTTATTTTAATCTGCATAATCCTACATAGTATAGCATTCTCATTGAGGGAGCAAAGACACAAACCAATCCTGTCACAAAGCCAATTTAGAGTCACCAAGTAACCCTCAGATGCACAGGAACACCAGAGTGCCCAGAGAAAACCTCACGCAGACATGGAGAGAACATGCAAACTGCACACTGAAATCCATGAGCAAGCAGTGCTAATCTTAATATTTAACACCCAAAATATTAAAAATGTAACTTTTTTGAAGATAAAGATACATTTTTTTTCAGATAAAAATATTAGTCACTTTTTAAAGTTTAGCATTGTTAATTGTTTAATTCTTCCTATTGTAATCTTAACCGCACATAACATTTTTCATGTATTCTTAAACTGCATGGCTCTACTCATTGTAAGACAACTTTTTAGTCCAGTGTTGCATCTTAATTGAAAAAATACAAGGTGGCTTGCTGGAGAGTAACTTGGTATTCTCCCATTAATTATATCCAGTTGAAAGGTTCTTATCTGATGTGATAAATCCAGCGGGTTTAATTGAGCTTCCTGTGGGAATTGCTAGCCCTGTGGCTGCGCTGAGAGAACAGGAACACAGTTAGATAAAAGCATCCTGCGTTCAGTTCTTTTTTTTTTTTTTGCCATTGTTCTTTTTATTTTGTTGAACTTTTTTCTATTATTACAGCACTCACTGCGGAAATAAATTCTGAAAGGTGATTTGCATTGTGACCACTTATTTGTATTAACTCAAAACTTTTCGTTATGTGCTCTTGAAAATGACATTTACATTTTGGTTCATTACTTGCTTATTATGGTAAATAATAAAGATAAAAAAATATATAATGTATAAATATAAGTGACTCCTTTTGTGTAACCTGTATGATTTGATATATTGCCAATTATTGTTTTATTAGTTATGTCTATAGATCTCATGATAAAAGGCCCTACATATTGGTGATTATTTAAGTGATCTTTTAATAATTAATAATGATTCTTTACACTTACACTGTGCTTTTCTCATAGCTGTAGTTCATAACATAACATTTTCCAAGCTGTTTAAATCATTGCAGGCTCAGGTTGGACAGACCTCCATTGTAGAGTCCACTTACATACAGTCCACACCAATACCGAGCCAAATTAAAGTCACCATTTACCCTGTCAATGGAAGCTGAAAACAACTAGCTGTATGATTTGAACCTAAGATGTTGGATTTGTGAGGCTGCAGTGAAAAATGGTAAACTTCTCCACAGTTACTTTGAGTTCTGCTTTTGCCCAGTTTGGGCCACGAGGAGACAGACCGTAAGCTACAAAGGCACCCACTGTGACAATTTGGTCACTGAACTGTGGATGGCAACCCACACAAACAAGACCATTAAAATGTCCAAGACCTTCTACCGCAGCATGTCACCCAAAAGACGTATTGTTGATGTTTTATTTATTTTTCTTTTTATGAATATGGGCCAGGACTAAAGACTGGTTTGCTCTCCCACACTCTGAGGGTGCAGATCCATTCATAATACCTGGGTACCTGCCAGCGACGTACAAGCTATTAATCTGATAATGTGATAAGCTTGCCTGGCACATCAGCGCCATAGGATAGGAGTTGCACACAAAAGCTGTTATTCATAATGGCTGCTTTAATCTAGTTCCTTATTCAGTGAACAACAAAAAAGGGAAAGGTCTGGTGAGCTCCTATTCTTCTGAGGTGAACTGACCTCTTATATGAAACTCCACAGTAAAAAAAAATGCTAAAAACAAAACCTCTTTCTTTCCGGAGAACAACTTGAAACTTGGCCAACTTCTCGAAAGGGCATGATCGTCACTTTGTCTTCCCTAAGGATGACAACCAATTGCCTTTGCTGATTTTGAGGTTGGGTCTTATCATGCTGCTCAACCTGCAATTGTGCCAAAAAGAGATAAATCAAGGAAAACAATGATCTTACTTGTATGGAAATGAAAATTATGGGATGGTTTTACAAGCGGGACGTGCCTTAAATGTGAAGATTCTATATGACACTCTAAAGAGGAGCTTGGGAGTGAAGCACTCTAGTCAGATTATGTGACTCAAAGTTCAGAGACTTTTGCTTAGTGGCACTCCTCCCTTTTTATTCATTAATATATATATATATATCATCATCAGTCTTATACTAGACAATCGACACAGTGGACACGGCGGTTAGTGCTGCCGCCACACGCTTGCAAGTCCTGACTTCGCACTCTGTCTGTGTACTCTTTCCACGTTCTCCTGAAATCCACATATATTTTCAACATGAAGTCAGAGTTTAACCCTTAAATCCCAAATATGCATATTTGATTCATAGGCATCTCCAAATTCACCTAGCGTGAGTGATAGTGGATGTGCCCTGTGATGGTCAGGTCCCCTGGTGCCTTGCACAAGATTAAGCAGGTTCATTGAAGAAAAGAATGAACATTATAAACATGGCGTGAGGAAATTTTGGCTTCCTGTTTCCGCAAGACACAAAACAAATCAAGCTTCATATAGCCATTGTCTCTGACAAAACAAAAGACTGTGTGGTCAGTCTGTCCTCACATACTGTAACAGAGCGGTTGTGTCCATTGGCCAGGCTGCTCTGTTTGTAATATAAGTCAGGGTGTATGCTTAGTAGAGGATGGAGGCAGTTGCGGTGTGTCCTGTGAAGCCCAAGATTCCCTTCTGTTTGTTTCCTTTAGCTCGACTCATAATGTTCTCCCACGGCCATTGTGTTTTGACTCTGTTTGATTGCTTTACATTAGGAGCGATGTTTAAGTAAGTACTGGCACAACAAGCAGTATTTTAAAGGCGTCACAGAGTGTACTCTGGCTTTCGGTGGCCGTCAGTTCCATAGTCTCTAACCCTATGCCTCCTGTTTGGGTGCAATTATAGTTTCATGTTTTTAAAAACTGAAGACCCAAAGATGTACAGTACAGCAAATACAAACAACTTGATTTATTTTGCAGTGTATGTACAGTTACTTCCCAACATACTCTTCGGGTTATTTTTTTTTCTATTCTGTATTGACCTTTACTGATTTTATAAAGTTCATTGACCATTCTTTTTTTTTTTGACTCTGTGCTTGTCAAAACTTGGTATAAATTTGGGATGGATGTATCCATTTTTCATTCCAGTCAGGGCTGTGACTAATGCAGAGACAACTTGGGATCTGGGACAGAAGTCACACACTTGTACACTTGGGAGCAGTATAGGGACACAGACCAAACAGTCCTGTGGTTTTCCTAGCTTAATATAGTTATTAGATCTTTTTCGACTAATTATAATAGTAAAAGCAAAAAGTTTAGAACTAGTTAGAAGGTTACAATTTCACGGTTGTATTTGAATTATGAAGTGATACAATAACTAGCACTACTGCCCTATGGGTTGAAATTCTGGTCTGAACATTGTCTATGTGAATTTGGCACGTTCTCCCCATGCCTGTGTGGGTCTTCTCCTTGTACAATACTGTGGTTTCCTCCCACATTTCAAAGTTATTCAGTGACTTTAAATTGTTCACATAAGTTTGAGTGATGATGTGTGCATACGTTTGCCTTGTAGCGGTCTGGTGCCCATTTCAGAACTGGTTCAGGCCTTGTGCTCATTGCAGTCAGAATAGGCAAGTGCCCTAGGCCCTGAACTGGATTGGACAGGTTTGATAGACTATATTATTGATGGACACTAACTGAATAGCTATATTTACTTTGTTTAGATTAGATTAGATAAACTTTATTAATCCCGAGAGGAAATTCCAATGTACACAGTAGCAGAAATATACTGTAAAAATCAAGGATACAGACTCACAGGACAGATAATACAGCCAATCAATCGCTAACTAAATAAATAACTTAAAATATTCTAATGTATTTTATTTCTTTTTTTATGTTTCAGAGGAAAAACTACCAGTATTCCCTGAATGCCAATATATCATACAATGTTCTGAGTTTGCCTTATCGGATTTATCCTGAAATTCTTCCACAGGCATCTATAGCGGTAAGTTTTGGAGAAATAAAATTAATTCATTTAAAAATCTGGTTGTTTTTAATGATTGTAAAAATTGGCTACAATTTAGAGTCCTTTGTTTTAATAATATTTTCTTCAAAGCTCTTTCATTCATTTTCTAAACTCCTAGAGATTCCATCACCTGGACTCATTGACACCTCACACAGGTCACGCTTGGCCTCTGATTTTCCTGGTGTCATCCTCTCACACTTACATTAATGTAACTAAAACACTGGGGAGCTGCTAAGACAAGGCTGTCAGATCAGAGGATGATATACTTGTTTCCGACTTATTTTCAATGCATTTACCTATTGAAAAAGATACAACGGGAGAAATATAAAGAAGGCTGGGGTCCCTGCAGGGAGAACCCTGTTTAACTTCAAGATGAAGTGAGGAGAAACTAATACAGGAACAGCCGTCAGCTCTCTAGGTCAGGGGTTAATTTGGTTTAAGTCTGGGGTGGGCAATTGATGAGCATTCTCAGGTCTTACAACCTTCAGTGACAAGAAGAGGATGTAGCAAATACAGTATAGCATATCTTCATAATAAGATCTATATTGGTCTTGGACTTCACTAGAGTTTGTTTCTGCGAAGCTCTTAATCAATTTCTTTTATACTGAATAAAAATAATATAAATTTAGGTGATATATAATTTTTTTTTTATTTTATCATCAAGTGAAACAATTGATTCAATTGTTTTCCTCTATCATTTCTCTAGTTTTAGAAGCACCTTCCACTATTCACTGTCCTTGTCTTCAGTATGCCTAGACACTGTTTGTTTTTCCCCAATATATTCTGTCTGGCACTGTTGTTGTATAGTTAGCACTGCATTGTTCATCTCATTCTTTTGTATTTTTAGGTTTTAAACATTATTCTCTTTTTTAACAGAAGACTCCATTAAGGTCTTATTCAAGAAGAATTCTTTCATTATTAATATGACCATAATGGTTTTTCCTTTATGCTTTCAATGTATTGTGTGACATAAAAGGTTCAAATAGCTACCCTGGAATTTTGTTAGCAACCAGATTAATTGTTATGAATAGTAACTTCCTAGAAAAATGAACCGTGGACATATGGTTTTTAAAAAAAGGAAAGGAATTAAAGCTGGTGTAGGAATAAAACAATTCTGCCTATTAATTTCACGTAAGATGAATACAGAAATGTTCTGAAACTGACTTTGAGGCATTACTCAGGACAAGTCACTCAAATGATTTATGATAGTAAATTTGAGTTTGTCTGGTATCATGTGGTGATGGTTCATTGGCAACACTCCAGCGATGGGCTTTGAGAATTGCATGTTCTTTCTCAGTAATAAAAAAAAAGAAGTGTTTTATAGAAACGCTCATGTCACATTGTAGTGTGCACTGATGCCCTTTTAAAAGTTGTGAGTCAATGAAATGATTTTTTAACTGTGGATGGAGTTTTACTAATCCAACCCTAACCTTAAGCATTTAAAAAAGCAGCATACTAGCAGTGTGTACTATAACAACAAGCATATAGTAATGAGTATCATGCTCAAAGTTACACACCATGTAATTAATCTTATTGTTGTTATATACTTGTATATGGTGAACCCGGTATGCTGTGTTTATTTTTATGATAGATGCATTACTACTCATTGGGAAATGACAAGTGCCAATGCACAGCACCCTTCTTGGCATTCACGCATACTAACTCACTTGATTGACGAAATTAATGTTCTTTGGAGGCAAACTTCACATTCCCAGCTTTTAAATGTGGATTACTTGTCATCTCACTTTCAAGATTACTGATAATCGCATTGCTTTACGACAGCTTACAAACAGCCACCCCCAATGAGCAATCCACACATTACAACAAAGGCCTGTGCTTTTATATGCAGACAGAACATTATTGAACCCTGGGTGCCATCTACTAATCCCCATTCCAGCTGCTACAACTGAATCATAGCACTTGACGCTATCTCTGTACACTGGTTTCAGTGGTCAGGAGATAACTTTAGAAGAAATCTTTACAACAGCATTGTCATCCTAAAAAAATGAGGAGGTTAACTGTTTAGAACATATACAAGGTGGTCCAGATCTAATTATGCAGATCCAGATCGTCTGGATGACTTTGATTTATGCGGGGACAATTCCAGTTCGGCGAGAAGACGATTGTTCATGTGAACAGTTTGCACACTTCTCGATGGTCTGGGATTTTTCGGGTGATTTTCTATGTAAGAAACTTAATAAATTATAGTGTAATGAAAATTGCGGAATTAGATCTGGACCACCCTATAGAGTGGCATTTCAAAAACTGCAGGTTGTATATGACTACAGTATACCAGTGGCGTAGCTAGCTTGCTGAAGCAGCGCCATGAGGTGGGCCCCTCCTGTCTAGTATAACTGTTAGTAATTTATTTGCAATTATGTCCTAGAGTCAGCTGGGCAGTGACGTCCGCGTCACTATCAGATCACATGTGCCGGTGGTAGTAGAAGGGAGCCGAACTTGCAAAGTCCCCACTGACACCAAGGGATTGTGATGGCGCTGCTAACAAACAAACCACCTCCCAAAATGGAATTTGTACTAACTTTTTTAATCACTTTGTTACAGCCGCTGTAAGTTAGCAAAAATAAAGTAAATTGTGGGAATGAAATATAGGAGGTGTAGGTAGTAGTAGTAGTACATAAATACTGTATATGTAAAATGTGGACCTGCTTACTTTTCCAAGACAACTTTGTGAAGGAAAATGTAATGTAAGCTAGAAACGACAACACTGGCTGACAGGATATTACTACACAATTGACCTGTTTTACACAAGTTCTGTGAAAATGGACATTATAAAGTGGTCATGCTTACATATCCTAGCAATAGTGACACTAATGCACAGTAAGCCATGCTAAGGTACACAATAAAACAGATTACAAATATGTTAAACTGTTAAAGCTTACAAAAATGGAACTAACTGACAAGTCACGAGTCATTACTTATCACTAGTAACCTAAAATACTTGCTTGCGTGCCTTTTGTCATGCAAAAGTCTCAACAGTGCTTAACACGTCAAGTTGTCTGGCACAATCGTTTTCAATTGACAGTACAGCCAAACCACTAAGTCCGTCTTGCAACATGGTGCTTCTGAGGAAAGTTTTGATGAGTTTTAACTTAGAGAATGATTGTTCACACACAGCAACAGTCACTCACGTAGTCAGCAGTAACATGTAAGCCGTGGAAACTTCACTGAAAGTAGACAACAGTGCACAGTGATCTATCAGCAATAGTTCAGCTACTTCAAAAACGATTAACTTGGTTGACAGGATGGATTGTAAAGATGCACAAAATGACAACAATTGAGCGGAAAACACTGGTGATATGTCGGTGTTATAGCGTTCAACGAGAAGATCGGCAGCAGCATACAATTGGTCATCAGCCATCAAGGTCAGAGTTGATGGTAACAAGACATTGAATGTTGAAGCGACTGCATCGAGACCGTGGAACCACTGTTTTAGTTATCAATTTTTTTTTTTTAAATCTATACAGCCCCGAGTGGACCCCCAAGCTCGTAGGCCCTTGTAATTTGCACAATCCATTACTACACCATAGGACTATATATTTATAAACATTTGCAAGAAGTAAAAATGTCTGCATTTTTGAATTTGTCATTTCCTCAAAATGTTGTTTAATGCTGAAAGCGATAGAAAATATTGAAAACACCTTTATAGCCTTGATCAAGCATGGTGGTTACTGGACATTTCATATCAGGTGGAGGGGTTGTCACCTTCAGCCTTTTGCAGAGAGAAAGTTTATCCATGATACTCAGTGAATAATGTGGAGACTGCACTCACAGGTATTGCACAAAACAAGTCCCTTCCCAAAGATTTGTCCTCAATAACACGTATGGATTTAAAGACACTTGAATTATAGAAATCACAAATCAGGGCGCAACTTAGGAAACACAAAACATTTACTTATTTGGCTGACGCCCTTATCCAAGGTGATGATATAATTGGTTACATTTCTTTTGGTTTTCCAATTGGAGCACAGGCAGGTCAAGTGACTTGCTCTTGGTCACATGGTGTCAGTAGTGGGATTTGAACTCACAACCTCAGGGTTTGAAATGCTTAACCACTACACTACACTGCCTTTTATATCAACACAGACATCTGCCAAGTAAAGAGCATGTGGTGTCTTAACAGGTCCTATAGCTAGCATGGAAGAAAGGGAACAAAAGCAGTGGCCTTATAGCCGAACCCACAAGAGATGCCTAGCTGACCATACCTGCTCAGATGTGAGTCCCTGCTTACCCACTTGTGCACAGTGGTGAATAAAGTAAACAATCACTCCAATACTTGTATGCAGTATTTGAAAAGACATTTAAGAATGTCCAAAACAGGTGGATGGTACTGCATTTATAGTATATTGTCACATTTTCATATCTATCTATCTATCTATATATATAATTCACTAAGGCAAGAAAACCATGGAAAGCACGCCGGAATGGGCATGGACTCACTGAGCCCCCGACAAGTAAGACACCTATGGCGCACGCAAAAGGAGCCATGCCCACCAACTCCTGGCACCTCCGAGCCACGTTGACTGTTCATAGAGGCATGTTTCTCGCAGAGGTGAATCGCCATATGCAGCGTGTTAAACGGTTTGCGAGGGGTATGCCATGGGATCCTCAAAACAATCCTTTACAACTGAGGTTAAAACACAATGAAGTAAGCAGTCTTTAAAAACCGAGTTTTCGGTTACGACGCACGACCGCATGCACCATAGCAAACTGTTTTACTGTGTTGGTTCGTTCCGTGCATTGTTATAATGTTGCTTTTCTTGCTGATTTATTACATTACTGATTTTTCAAATGTTAATTTTCTCCCTGTGCTTAAAAGTCGTTAAAAAACCGGCCTGATTATGCGGCGTATGGTACGCCGCGGGTTGGCTAGTATAAATAAAATCATAATGCCCTCTGTTTGTCCATTTAGATTTTTGGCTTTGTTTGATATTATTTACACCGTTTTCCACACTAAAAACCTCATTTCAATCCTCAAATTGCACCTGGCCTGTTTGTATGTCTATTTGTTCACCAATCACGCAAAATCAGTTTTCATGAATTTTTGTGGGTTAGGTTGACATTGATCCCTCATATATAGGGTGGTCCAGATCTAATTATGCAATTTTCATTACGCTATAACTTATTAAGTTTATTACATAGAAAATCACCCGAAAAATCCCAGACCATCGAGAAGTGTGCGAACTGACGAAATGGAGAATCATCTTTGCGCCAAACTGGAATCGTACCCACATAAATCAAAGTCATCCAGATGATCTGGATCTGCATAATTAGATATAGACCACCCTGTATATAATTCATATTTACGCTATGTGGCATTTCAAAAATTTCACCAGGTACAGTGTTATCATTCCAAAACAGCTATGCTGACCTTAATGAAAGTTTCCAAGTATAATAAACCTAAACTAAATTAAAATCCAGGCCACATGACGTTTCAAACATTTCATCGTTAAAGGCAGATATACAGTGGTGTGAAAAACTATTTGCCCCCTTCCTGATTTCTTATTCTTTTGCATGTTTGTCACACAAAATGTTTCTGATCATCAAACACATTTAACCATTAGTCAAATATAACACAAGTAAACACAAAATACAGTTTTTAAATGATGGTTTTTATTATTTAGGGAGAAAAAAAAAGTGTGAAAAAGTAATTGCCCCCTGAACCTAATAACTGGTTGGGCCACCCTTAGCAGCAATAACTGCAATCAAGCGTTTGCGATAACTTGCAATGAGTCTTTTACAGCACTCTGGAGGAATTTTGGCCCACTCATCTTTGCAGAATTGTTGTAATTCAGCTTTATTTGAGGGTTTTCTAGCATGAACCGCCTTTTTAAGGTCATGCCATAGCATCTCAATTGGATTCTGGTCAGGACTTTGACTAGGCCACTCCAAAGTCTTCATTTTGTTTTTCTTCAGCCATTCAGAGGTGGATTTGCTGGTGTGTTTTGGGTCAATGTCCTGTTGCAGCACCCAAGATCGCTTCACCTTGAGTTGACGAACAGATGGCCGGACATTCTCCTTCAGGATTTTTTGGTAGACAGTAGAATTCATGGTTCCATCTATCACAGCAAGCCTTCCAGGTCCTGAAGCAGCAAAACAACCCCAGACCATCACACTACCACCACCATATTTTACTGTTGGTATGATGTTCTTTTTCTGAAATGCTGTGTTCCTTTTACGCCAGATGTAACGGGACATTTGCCTTCCAAAAGTTCAACTTTTGTCTCATCAGTCCACAAGGTATTTTCCCAAAAGTCTTGGCAATCATTGAGATGTTTCTTAGCAAAATTGAGACGAGCCCTAATGTTCTTTTTGCTTAACAGTGGTTTGCGTCTTGGAAATCTGCCATGCAGGCCGTTTTTGCCCAGTCTCTTTCTTATGGTGGAGTCGTGAACACTGACCTTAATTGAAGCAAGTGAGGCCTGCAGTTCTTTAGACGTTGTCCCAGGGTCTTTTGTGACCTTTCGGATGAGTCGTCTCTGCGCTCTTGGGGTAATTTTGGTCGGCCGGCCACTCCTGGGAAGGTTCACCACTGTTCCATGTTTTTGCCATTTGTGGATAATGGCTCTCACTGTGGTTCGCTGGAGTCCCAA
This sequence comes from Polypterus senegalus, assembly GCF_016835505.1. Classification (NCBI taxonomy): domain Eukaryota; kingdom Metazoa; phylum Chordata; class Cladistia; order Polypteriformes; family Polypteridae; genus Polypterus; species Polypterus senegalus. The sequence goes on along the minus strand of NC_053168.1, from coordinate 67,661,367 downwards.
AGCTTTAGAAATGGCTTTATAACCTTTACCAGACTGATAGATCTCAATTACTTCTGTTTTCATTTGTTCCTGAATTTCTTTGGATCTTGGCATGATGTCTACTTCTCTGTGTCAGGCAGCTCCTATTTAAGCGATTTCTTGATTGAAACAGGTGTGGCAGTAATCAGGCCTGGGGGTGGCTACGGAAATTGAACTCAGATGTGATTCACCACAGTTAGGTTATTTTTGAACAAGGGGGCAATTACTTTTTCACACAGGGCCATGTAGGTTTGGATTTTTTTTCTCCCTAAATAATAAAAACCATCATTTAAAAACTGCATTTTGTGTTTACTTGTGTTATATTTGACTAATGGTTAAATGTGTTTGATGATCAGAAACATTTTGTGTGACAAACATGCAAAAGAATAAGAAATCAGGAAGGGGGCAAATAGCATCACACCAAAGTGGCTGAGTCAAAGTTCATAATATTTGGCATTAAAATCTAGACTTAAAAGCTTTTCAAAAGTTCCATCAAGAAATGGGGTTACAACATACAAGGTGCAATATGTATATTTTATGCACAGGAGGCTGGTCTCTTTCATCATAACGGGATGATTATCCATAAATTCTGCAAGATAAACATTGCATAATTTACTGCTAGTAACAAAGATAACATCTCAGATCGTGGCTCAGTAGATAGCCTCTCAGACTACGATCTGTAAATGATGTTCTGAACATAATCATAAAGTTCTACAATGTCAGAGAGGGGAAAAAAAGTAACAATGGTTACACAGAATCATGTGTTTCAACAGCCACAGAGTGAAACTTGTACAAAAAACTGCATAAAAAAGAATTTGTGGTCCAACTGGCCCCTTATGCATCATGTTCTAGCAACAGCTGTTGAACTGAATACTGTGTACTTGTAGCAATTAAGTCAAGAAAGAAATTAAGAACAAGCAGTGCACATAACAATATATTCTCAAAAAAGTAAAATTGAAATGTATCTTAGAACAAGTAAGTCTGCCTAATAAAACATACTAGAATATACTACAGACATCAGCACCTCTGACCATTAAAGAAATGAGTCCTAAAGGAATAGTTTATAACAATGTATAATGATGAATTAACAGTTTGCATAGTTGTATCTTTTTCAGTTTGAGAAGTGTCACTGTGCATGAGGAGTCTGGATGTATAAGGTTATTTTTTACAATTGTTTAATTTTTTATTTATTTGCTCTGCTAAAATCAAGAATAGGTAGCATGTTATTCAAACACCCAGTTTAAGAAAACAATAACACAAGTAAGATATGGCCATTAATGAGTTTATGCTTGTAACAGGAGACTTCCCACCCTTATAGGTTCCTCAAAATAAAAATAAAAAAATTCTGTGAAAATTAATCACAAGGTATCCATATTTGCGGAAAAAATCTTATTAGTAATATTTCTTAGATGATAACTAACTAGTTGATAGTCACCAATTAATTCTTGCTTACGGAGAAATTCAGGAGGGTGTTGGTCAAAATTCAGTTAATTTGCCGTTTTGCAAATATTTATTATTTAATCCTCTTCAGTGAGCACACACTCAGAGTATCTAAATCTGTTTAGATCTACGATAACAGCAGGTTACTGAATGATATAACATTTGCAAAGAAACTCCAAGTTCAATTTCAGACATAAGAAAATAACCTGAATTTTGATGATAAGTATAAACAAACTTTAGCACTATAAAAATCTACACTAATGTAATAACTGAAATATCGAGAGTTGACATCAGAGGAGAAGAAATTAAAAACTGTGGTTACCACCATTCCTGGTGGAGTAAACTTCTGAGGACCAAGTTACAATTCTGATGACCTGAGCCAACACCCGGTTATTTTACAATCATATAAATATACTGTAAAAACGGAAGCAGAATCAGAAGTGTGCCCCACTATGGTTTAAAATTGTATATCATTTAGGGAAAAAAGCATAATGGATTGTTAAACTATGACAAGCTGATTAACAGTTTCCAGTTGCCTTCAACATTGAATTGGAGTACCCGAGTTTGAAAGCAGATAGATGCTTGGAGAAAAGGAGTTTGTTTCCACTTAGTAATTACAGTTCAGGTCAAGTTTATCGTAAATAGAGCGTATTAGATATTTCAAGATTGATTCTTTACTTCATTTTTCATCTTTTTACCTGCTTCAGAAAGCCCCTTTCTGGATTCCTTTCACTTGGAATTGTCAGGGATACATTTTCTTTGGTTAGACTGTAATGTAGAGCTGGAGCTACAAAAAGACTTCATTTAAAGCAGGGACTGCTGTTCTGGGCTTTCTTTTTATGTTTTTCCTGGTTTTACCTCAACCTCATCATTTTGTACCTCAGATGTGACGAAAGAGTCTGTGGAATTCCAAGGACACAATGTTTCTGTTTTCTATCCAAATGAACATTCATTTGATCCGTGAAAAAATATCAACTCAATTTCATTTTCCTCCTCAGATAAGAACCTTGGTGATTTGGGCCACCCCAGACGTCTCATTTGAAATCCCCCTGTGGGTTATTATACTGGCAATACTACTTGGATTGTTGGTTCTGGCTATTTTGACTCTGGTCATGTGGAAGGTAGGTTTTCCTCTTATTCTACTGGAATGATTATTTAATATTGATTCTGTGGCAGTTTAGTAGTCATGTAGTAAAAAGCCAATTGCTAGCCTTCAAGATTTAAATGTTGATACATTAAAATGCTTCCAGTTTTAGAAGCCAGAAGCACTGAACACGTGCTTTACTCCTCATCTGTTTTCATTTATTGACAGGTTATGTTTGTTCATGAAGATGTCAGATATCCTGTTTATTGGGTGCTGTTTATTTTATTTCTCTTTTTAACGTTTGGAAGTTTCTTTGGTGTTTTCATTGTTTGGTCCCATTGACATGCCAGATTAACCCTGAACACACTGAAGTGTTCACTTACCTTAAGAGTGCATTGGAGGCTAACCCACCAGCAGGAGGTGCTAGTGCCTTGGATGTGAAGAAGTAATTTGAAGAAGACACACAGAAACCAGCGCTACACAAGATATCATGGCAAGTTACACACAAACGTACATACACCTTTGCAAATTTCCAGCGCAAACAGACCTTCAGTTGTGTTTTTGTACTGGATGGGAAGTACCACATAGACACAGGGAGAACGTGGAGGAGCATCTCAGAATGATTCTCAGCCCAAGGTACAAATACAATGGTAGTGCCCATCTCTACACCACTCTTCAGGTCTTATCTTCTCTGTCCTGAGTATTCATGTGAACACGAGATAGTTGAAAAGGACTTTCACCTGGTATTGAGTTAGTCATTAGCATTACCTAATTTGGCAAAAATCTTGGAATCCTCTTCATTTCCATGTCCATGCTCATTTCACACCAATCAGACCCAATATATTCTTCCTGACCATCACCAATGTAGTTTTAAGAAGAACTAAATCTGACATCATACTAGTCATTCAGCATCTGATGTCACTTTTACTTTGGCATGCCAGCTCTGTTCAATGTGACTTGTGTCATCTCTTGTTCACACTGTAAAGTTAGTCTTTTATTTAGATGGTCCTTTATTCCACATAATCTTTCATTACATCTTTGGGCAAAATTTGGCTAGTTAATATCCTGCATCAGTCATTATGTTTGATGTCTACAGCAAAAAAAGTATTATCCTTGACAATTAACTTATTTGGTGCAACATAATGCCTAAAGAAACTTTTTTTTTTTACTGTAATCACCAGAATGCTTAACCAGACAATAGATGAGACCTCTGCCATAGACACACAGGCTAAAACAGCAACACTGTATTTGAAGCCAAAGTACTCTGCTTTATAGAAGCTAGAAAAAGGGTCAGCTGGCAGCTGCAGCAGTTTTATCAAGCTTGTCCAGCTGTTGTACTCTTCTGCCCCACTGTGGCCATCATGGTAACAACAAACCAAAAGAGTCTAAATGGGAATTTCTTTTTAGAGTTTTGCTCATTAAAATTTCACAGCAATAACTCGATAGTAATGCATTGAATAAAAACAAAATTAAAACAAGTTCAAAGTGAATTTTATAGCAAATGTTTAATTGTTTTATGATTTCAGAACTTTTTAAGGTATTTCCGTGCCAACAATCCTATTTTTTAGAGGATTCCTGATCATTCGAATTTGCCAGATCTGGTCATAATTAAGCAGGAAAAATTTTGCTCAGTTTTCTATGCTTACAAAACATCATTTTCAAGGCTCCTGTGTAGAAGTAGCTTTTTATTATTTTGGCCTAACTGCAATCAAAAAATAAATAAATGGTCAAATTTAAAACCCTTAGAGGAATTGAGAGAGTAAGGTGATACTCAAAATAAGTTACATGGGACAAAAGAATGGTAGAGAGCAGAAAAATGATTGTGAGGGATACTCAATTTTTTAACAGTTTCTATAGTTTAGCCAAAATTACCAGAAACTTTGTATAGCTAATTCTGTATTTAATTTGAAATATCCTGCTTAATACTGGAGCACCAGCAAACAGTGTTGAGCTACCCCTCAAATTGGCTTTGTGCATTGATTTGTGTTTTTGAATTTCATATTTTGAGGAAGGAATCAGTAATGAAATGTGGGATCATACATGTAAACAGAGTCAAAATTGTTGTTAAAAGCACTGTAAGTCACTGGCTTCACAAATTGTGAGTTCTGAGAATGACCAAGCAGTTATTGAAAATGCAATAAAACAGCCTGTTAGTGCAGATTTTAGACTGGTACACGAAGGCTTTTGATTCCCACTAATCCGAGGCTGGCCATGTTGATGGTGCTCATGTATAAAAAATGACAGAGGTAGAAACATCTAGCTATCCTACATGTTCTGTATACTCAAACTATTCCATAATAAACTACAAGTAATAATTTAATGTAATATTTTAAAGGCACTCCTTATTCAATATAATTTGATGAACAGTTTTAATTGATTGATTTAATTGACCAATCATCTTGATGCAGTCACTGTAACCTCTTGAAATGTTAGGTTTGACAACATGCACACTATACTTTTCCAAAACATTTTGACCATTGGGGATACAATGGTTATGGGCATTGAATCTTATACATGCACAATCAAAACACAGCCATTGTCTCAATTCTGGCATATTAAGGAAGTGGAAAGCCTCCCTGAGGTAAAAGAGACTACTAAGGAGGTACTGAGAGATTTGGAAATTGTAGAGGGAGAAGTACTGCTCAGATTAAATAGGCTGAAATCAAACAAATTATCAAGACCAGATAATATTTACCCTCAAGTTCTTAAGGAGGCCAGCAAGTACATCTGTAAACCCTTGACACATTTTTAGGAAGTCACTGCACGCACTGGGGAGATTCCGAAGGACTGGAAAATGGCAAATATTATCCCATTATATATAAATGGAGACTGGTCAGATTCAAGCAACTATAGGTCAGTAAGTGTAATATACATGACAGGAAAATTAATGTAAGGAGTTATTATGGATAAGATTGAGCAACACATGGCAAGAACTTTTACTGTTCAGTTTTACTGAACAGACAGCTGGGTTCAGAAGAGGGAGGTTGTGTTTTTTACTAACATGCTGGAATTCTATGAGGAAGCAACAAAAGGATATGATCAAAGTGGAGCAGATGATATTATTATCTTGACTTTCAGAAAGTATTTGATAAGGTTCCAGACGAAGGGTTGGGTATCAGAGTAAAAGCAGTGGGAGTTCAGGGTGATGTTTTTAGATGGGTGGAAAATTGAGGAAGCAGAGGGGGATGTTGTGAGGAACCTCATCAGAATTGGCTGACGTTAAGAGTGGTGCTCCACAGGGGTCAGCTAGGGCCATGGCTATTTTAATACATTTTTAATGTAGGTACAAATGTTCTGGATATGAATATATGTAACAAGCTGGTTGAGTTTGCGGATGATACCAAGACAGGTGGATTTAAAGATAATCTGGAATTTGTTAAATCATTACAGAAGGACTTGGACAGCATAGAGTCCTGGGAAGAATTGTTGCAGATGAAATTTAATTTTAGTAAATGTAAAGTATTACATGTATGAAGTAAAATGACAGGTTTGCATACACAATGGGAGGGCTGAAAATCGAAAGTACACCGTATGAGAAGGATTTAGGAGTCATAGTGGAATCGGCACTATCAACTTCCCAACAGTTTTCAGAAACCATTAAGAAGGCTAACAGAATTTTAGATTATATAGGATGATGTGTGGAGTACAAGTCCAAGGAGGTTATGCTCAAGCTTTAAAAAGCACTGATGAGGCATCATCTGGAGTACTGAATAAAGTTTTGGTCTCCAGGTTTCAAAAAGGACATAGCAGCGCTAGAAAAGGTCCAGAGAAGAGCAACTAAGCTGATTCCAGGACTATAGGGGATGAATTATGAGTAAAGATTAAAAGAGCTGAGCCTATACAGTTTAAGCAAAAGAAGATTAAGAGGAGACTTGAAGTGAGACATTGAACTGTTTAAAATTATGAAGGGAAATAGTATGGTGGAATGTGACTGTTATTTTGAAATAAGCTCATTAAAAACACAGGGACACATTTCGAAACGTGTTAAGGGTAAATTTCGCACAAACTTTAGGAAGTTTTTCTTTACACAGAGAACCACAGTCATGGAATAAGCTAGGAAGTAGTGTGATAGACAGTAGGACTTCAGGTACTTTCATGTTATTTTGGAGGAATTATGTGAATGGCGAGCTTTACTGGGCTGAATGGCCTGTTCTCATCTAGAATTTTCTAATGTTCTTATGTAAAAAAAAGATGCAACAGAGTGTATACTCCTCATATTCTGGGGTCAGGATGTTCATACTATGTAAGGAGAAGACAACACACCTCTAGTTTGAGTTGTCACTCCACTGTGTTTCTCCTTTGAATATTTTCTCATAAATTTAAACTTTCCACGTAACATCCATCTATCCATCTGAGCCAGCTTACTCCAAAGCAGGGTTACAAAGAGCAAGAGTCTCTCCCAAGACTAAAGGATATAAAGCAAGACCAAACCATAGATAAGGTAGCAAGGCTGTCTGCAAACTAGTATGGAAAAAAACAGGTGTAGAAAATGGGCAAATATTCTAAATCAATTTGTTGATTTTTTTTCTAATACATTGATGTAGCCACAAGGAGAAAATTCTTAATTGCTTCTCTATGAAACATTTTCTTAGCCATCACACCTGAGACTAAGTCACAAAACATGTCCTGTCTCCAGCTGGAGTTTATCTTTGGATTACTATGAATCACAGCCAGATGTAGAAGGACTAAAGGAGGGCCTGGAAGAACAGGAGACCATTCCGTGTTTTCAGCACCTTATTCTTCACTGAACATTGCTGGCACTACTGTCCTTTAATGACATCTAGGAAGGCCCAGACTGTTTAAGCAGCCTTTACCTCATTCCTCCTGATGCACCAGCTGTCTGCCTCCTCATAGGCTCAGATCTTTTTCTGCCAAATGTTAACTGTCATCTTTGTGTACATTTTGGGAAAAATGGACCTGAAAGTCATTTGGCTAATGTCCAAATTCATACTTTTCAGATTCATGTTCCATGTTAGGTCATGAACTATTGATACCATGAAGCCCTGAAGCAATACATATCAGCAGTGACCTGCTCTTTGTTTTCACTAATGTCAAGATTTGTTTTGTGCACATGGCCTCTAGATAATATGCAACTGACAATGCTGGATGGTACTAGAGAAGAAGGAACGTTTCTCAGTCTATTGTGAGCCTTCAGACTCCTAAAGTGAAAGAGATCTTTCGGTAAACTTTAGTCGCATGATATTTTGTACGACACAGTGGCAAGTAGGAAAGGAAAGAAATTTAATTTTCCAGATATATTATTTTACTACTACATAACATAGTTTGCTCATATGTAAGTAATCCAATATCCAAGTGTGCAGTGGGCAGCTGGTACTTATTTAGCTCTAAATGGGATGCTGGTTCAGCACAGGTCCGACTCCTGCACACCACCACCACCACCTCACTCACATAGGGCCTATTTAGAGGACCCAGTTAACCTAAAATGTCTTTGGGATGCGAGAGGGACGCTTGTGTACTTGGAAAAGAAAACCATTAGACGTGAGTTGAACATGCAGGCTCCACACAGATAGTGACTAGGTGTGGGGCTGGAACTCAGGACGCTGAATCTGTAAGCCGGCAGTTTTTCCACTGTGTAGCACTTTGACACACACAACACTCAATGTCTGAAAGTGTATTGTAGTATTTAGACAAACGCTTTGTCTTTATGTACCCTATTAAATGTGCAGCTTAGGTTCCACATGCAATCAGTTGCTTATTCTAAATGTCTTTTACAAACATTCACACAACCATCCAAGGTCAGGCAAGCTCCTCGGGCATATAAACATATTTTGTGTTCCATTAAAGTGGCACCACTAAGGAGTGACAACTATCTGTCTTTTGAAGTAATTACACCGAAAAACCCTAAATGCTCCTCAGATACAGAAAATGAGATGAAGCCAACTGAAATATGTTCATCCATCAAGAAAAAGCAGAGCCAGCTTTTGGTTCAAGGTGAAGGCTAACCAGTGGTCACTCTTCAATGTAATCAATCATACACAGGATGCACAAACTATCACGGGGCCACACGTAATTACTTGAGGCAGCGTTCTGGCACATCTGGAAAACTGGCTTACCAGAATTCTTCTTGAAAACAAAGAAGAAATAATATTTTTTGTTCAAGTGAACTATACAAACCAAACAAACTACTCCATTTTGACACCAGTTTTACTTTAATTTAGTAAGATATAATTTTCCACATTTACTGTACCACACTAGTAAGTTTATTATTATGGTCTTTGACAAGTTTTTTTTTTTTTTTTAATTTCATTTTTGGATGATTTTGATGAGAGACCAACTTTTTTTGTCAAACTCCTGTAGTCTGCCTTCATACGTTTATGTGAATATTCACTTTGGGCCCTGAATGTTGCCCTGCCCGACTCAAAGCACCTATAGTGGAAACTAATTTAAAAAACAACTGCAAGAAAGTACCTCCAGTTCTTGGAAAAGACATGTTTGCTAAAATGTAACAAGCTGTTGACATACTCATGGGGATATAAGCAGGGATCTGTATAAGACTGCAATCTCGGTCAGCATTTGAAACAGTCAAAAGATATAACTAACTTGACAATGAAATCTTCACTTCCTTCTTTAGGCCCACAAGTATCTGTCATGTGTGTGTGTTTTGTTAAAGGTGCGAACATTTCAGGTTTAATATGAAGACACTCTCACTTGTTTGTATGGCTGTTATCAGCATCGGGGTAAAACCTCCTTAAGCAGTTCTCACAATCACAAAGAAATCACAATCCTTAACTATCAGGATATGGAAACACTTAAACACGATTGCTCTTCTCTCAGCTTTGTTTGTTTCCCTTATTTGTTTCTTTGATATTTCTTTATCCCTGTTTGTGTCCTAATGTTTGCATCATTAGCCTATGACAATTGTCACGATTGCTATTGACACCCACGTGCAAATGAACACATGCAATAATGGCGTTGTTATTCTACAATAATTACTTCCCAAAACTTATAGGCAGGGCCATCTTAACTCCTGGACACGCTGGGCAGTTGCCCAGGGTCCCCACGAGCATAGGGGCCCCATACTAATCTATGTATGTTGTGACTTGCTGAGTGGTTGTGTAGGTAGGGGCCCCAGTGCACTGCTTTGCCTGGGGGCCTATAATGCTGTTAAGACAGCCCTGTTTAAACAGTAGGTGTAATATAATTTAAATGTATAATAAAGTAATAGCATTAGCAATACTCTTGTGCATTAGGATGAGTGACGTCTATCATCAGTATACCACTTGAGGGCTCAATAAATAAAGCCTTGATACACGTATGGAGGTGGACACTGGCAGGAACAACAGTGTTGGCATGGTACAGTAAGTTATTCACTAATTCTGCAGCTTGTCAACGTATTGTGGAGTAGTCAGAGAAGTTGGCCTACAAGTCATTATATTTGAGGCACTTACAGGTGACATTAGACTCCTCTTGCTTAATATAAATATGTGTGTGTGTTTGGTGTGCTGTCCAGACTACATACCTGAGCCTCCTAAGAGAACTTTAGGAGGACAGTCACAAGGTCCCCTGAAGACATTCTTGATCCAAGAATTAACAGGGGAACTCATCTCAGAAGTAATCCCTGGCTTGAGCTTGTATTTGGAAGATGGGTTTAGGCAAGAGCCCAACCGACAGAAGTAAGTGAGGTCAGACTATCTAGAAATGGGAGGTGAGAAAGGAGTGTTTGATGTCATATTTAACTGGGTAATGAGAAACTCACCCCACTAAACATACATGACTTTTGACTGTTGTAGGACAGAAACAGGATTTATTGTTATCTTGAGTCTGTTTTTGTACCTTGGATACTCCTCCTGGGTTCCACTCCTTTGTGCACTTTACTTCTCATAAAACTAGCTTTGCCCTCCTTGGTGCAGAGATCAGAAATGGCTCAACAATGCATCCTGTCATCCACAATTTAAAGTGGTTAAAAATTTTACTTGACAACTCACTATATGACATATTTTAAAGTAAGTATCAGCATACCACTTGACTAAAAAAAAATCATATGAAGATGAAGAGAAGAGAATATTATTTATTTAATCAAGCTGAAATCCATTTTTCTGCCAAAACATAGTTAGGCTATCTTTTTCACTTGGCGAAAACGAATATCATTCACAACTGGAATGGAGTGTGACAGAATGTGTCCCAGCTGAGATGGTAATTCTGTCTACTTTTGCTCTAGTCAAGCATTTTCTGACATATACAGCAATGTTTCTGTTTCCTTTGTCATACTGCATACTGCATGTGCTCGTGTCACAGGTCCAAATGAGCTTGAAATTTACAGTGAAATAACTGGAATGTTTCACTCGTATTTAGAAGAAAATGTCAGGAAATGGGAAATTAGCATAGGACAGGAATCAAGAAGAACCAAAACTTTAACCAAAGTAAAAAATTCAAAACATTGTCCAGACCAAAGTAAACCCCAATTCTTTATTTTAAAAAGTGCTGTAGATTTTTACTCTTCTTCATATCCACAATTTCAGACATCTTGCCAAGCACACCAGCATCTTCTATAGCAGGGGTGGGCAAAGCCATTCCTGGAGGGCTGCAGTGCTTGCAAGTTTTTGTTCCAAACCCATTGCTTAATAAGAAGTACTTATTGCCCGAATAACACTTCTGCTTCACTTTAGTTGTCTCGTTCATTACGATTTTGAACCCTTATTGCTTATTAGTCTTAAACAGCTGTAGTCTTGGTTTTTAATTGCTTCTTATTATCAATAAGATGCAAATGACAAAAGAAACCAACATTTCTCCATTTAGCTTGTTACCATTTACACCTCTGTGTGTATTTATCGTGCATGATTTAGTTTAATTGAATACTTAGAAGGAAAGTGAAGAGAAAAAAGTCAAGCACTGAGAATAACTCATCTATTTTAGAATTCAAATCATTTGGATGATATCCTCAGAAAGGGGAAGAAAAACTAGGATAAGAGAATGACTTGACATGGCAGAGTTAAATCACTAACAAGCTATGAAATTAAATTGTTGACAAGAATTGCTTTTTAATTAAGCAACTGAGTTGGAACAAAAACCTGCAGCCGCTGCAGCCCTCCAGGACTGACTTTGCCCACCCCTGTTCTATAGCAATGACTGATGACATTACACGCTGTGCATCATCAGTTCATAAATATGAACAATATGGCTGACCCATAAAAAGCAATATACAAAGTAATATAAAATTGGGTAAACAAAGTGTCTGCATTATAACATTGAGAAAATACCAAAAATAAATGAACAAACTTTATAACAACAAATACAGGTAAAAATTAAAGAAAGAACACAACTATTAAGAGGTTCCTAACAACAGTGAATATACTCTCCAAGTGCAGTTTCATGTTGTTTTTCCCTTTGTTTTGGTTGAATTTTCTTTGTGAGTTTATTACTTGGAGTAGAGTTTGCCCTAAAATATTTGGGGTTCCTTAATGCCATTCTGGTGCTCTTACCTGATGAATATTAGATTCACATTTACACTCGCCTGAATGCTCACCATTTCAGTTCCAGTGCAGCACACAATATACTTGACAAGCTTCAGAATTCACATACGCCATCTTGTCAGCTGATCTGCACAATTTATACAGAATTATACATTCCATCTGTAACACTGGGACAGTCACACGCAGGTGTTTAGAGGGTAAACAAAGAACCACACATCAGTACAGTAATCCCTCGCTATATCGCGCTTCGACTTTCGCGGCTTCACTCCATCGCGGATTTTAAATGTAAGCATGTCTAAATATATATCACGGATTTTTCGCTGGTTTGCGGATTTCTGCGGACAATGGGTCTTTTAATCTATGGTACACGCTTCCTCAGTTTGTTTGCCCAGTTGATTTCATACAAGGGACACTATTGGCGGATGGCTGAGAAGCTACCCAATCAGAGCACGTATTACGTATTAAATAAAACTCCTCAATGATATACGATATGCTTCCCGTGCGGTGCTTTGCATACTTAAAAGCTCTAGCAGCACATATTGATTTTTGGTTGTTTGCTTTTCTCTGTCTCTCTCACTCTCTCTGCTCCTGACGAGGGGGTGTGAGCAGAGGGGCTGTTTGCACAGTGGCTGTTTGCTTAGAAGATACAGACGCTCCTCTAAAAAATGCTGAAAAGACTACCTTCACATTGATCCCTTCATTGCGCCGCTTTATCGCGGTGCTTCGCATACATAAAAGCCCAACAGCCCCATTGATTTTTGATTGTTTACTTTTCTCGCTCTCTCTCTGACATTCTCCGCTTCTGACACGCACCTTGAAGAGGAAGATATGTTTGCATTCTTTTAATTGTGAGAAAGAACTGTCATCTCTGTCTTGTCATGGAGCACAGTTTAAACTTTTGACTAAAGGGTGTTATTTCATGTCTAGAGGGCTCTAATAATGTTAAACAACATATTTAGAAACAGGTTTTCTATGCTCTAACTGCGAAAATATTTATAAATAAAGATTTATAAATAAAGAATCCTACTTAGTGGAAATTCATTTATCTGTCTGGAGCCGATTAACCGCGATGAACAAGGGTTTACTGTATAACTGTGCGGAGAATATTTATAAACAGTGTGGGCTTAAAATATATAAAAATAACCATACAAACATATGGTTTCTACTTCGCAGATTTTCACCTATCGCGGGGGGTTCTGGAACGTAACCCCCGCGATCGAGGAGGGATTACTGTAATATTATATAAGGTTATTGTGCCATTTAAAGGTCTTTAAAATGTGCAAAAAAAAATATAAATATGATGAACAACCCAGCATTACTCACTTTTGGCTTGGAATAAGCTTCATGCACTTCAGAGTGAATTTGTTACTGGGACGAGTGGGGACTCCGGCCTTGTGCCTGTTGTGGTGTTAATAGTGTCCTTTAAAATCCTGTGAAGGAAACAGGAGGTTTGAAAAATGGAAGGACACATAATTTGTGACAGATAGGGGGCAGTATCGCTCCCTTGAACCCTTGTCCACAACTCTAGACACCAGATAAAAGTCCACAAGTTGACTTTATTTTTATGCTACAGTGCACAAAGCACCCTCTACTCTACTATACTCATATAACAATCACAATAATAAATCAATAATACTCTCCACCACTCCCAGACGCGTTGTCACCCTTCCACCCAGCTCAGCTCGCCGTCTGGGAGCTCCCACAGTCCTTTTATACACCCTGACCCAGAAGTGTTCCCAATCCTCAGTCCATGTGATTCTTTATCACTTCCGGGTCAGGTACAAATCCATACTGACCCCTACTCTCTCTTCTGTTTCTTTTCCGGTTTTTTGTGGTGGCGGCCTGCGCCACCACCACCTACTCAAAGCATCATGATGCTCCAACATTGATGGACTGAAAGCCAGAAGTCTACGTGACCATCATCATCAGGTCCTTCCATGAAAACCCTAAATACAAAGAGGACTGTTTGACTTATGTTAGGTAGATTGCCCAGAGGGGACTGGGCGGTCTCTTGGTCTGGAACCCCTACAGATTATTTTTTTCTCCAGCCTTTGGAGTTTTTTTTTTGTTTTTGTAAAGCACTTTGAGCTACATTTTTTGTATGAATATGTGCTATATAAATAAATGTTGATTGATTGATTGATTGATTTTCTTTCACCCTGGAAGCACGTCACTTCTGTTGTCGCTCTTCTTATGACGCACTTCTGGGTTATAGGGCACAAATCCCTGCAGCTCCCTCATGCAGCCCCTGTGGTATCCAGCAGGGTTGTGTATAAAAACTACATAGTCCATGATTCCTTGCTGGTCTTCGGGGCACCTCCATACTGCAGGGAGGGCTCCATCTGGCAGCCTGGGGGTATTGGCCGGGATGACAAGCCGGCCATATACCACAAATTGTTAATATCTTGTTACATTTGAATGACATAAATGGTTTCTACTTCAATTGCTGGTTTCAGCCAACTCTTATAAAGTAATCAAATAAATGTTACCCTTTGTATTCATCTATTTATTTATTTATTTTTCTTTTAGTGTGGATTTTTCGAACGAGCACGACCACAAAAAGATGATGTTTCAGACCGGGAACAGTTGACCTCAGACAAGTCAGCAGAAGCATGAGAGGCTCCGAGTTTTACAAGAAGACAGCTTTTCAAATCTTAAACAGAGAGACAAAATGGACAAATCAGCTGTTTGTTAAGGAAAAACAGGATTGTGAGATGTGGCTGGTTTGCAAGCTGCCTTAATCCACAAGTGCCATGAGACCTGAACCTATGCAACATGTTTGAACACAGAGGCGCGGCAGAGCCACTGGCCGCCTGAAAAGCTGCTTGCCATGTGGAATTCAGCTCCTCGTCAGTGTGCACGTTTTCTATACTTGGATTATGCCATTGTGCAGGATACAGTGGACTGAACACACACCAAAGTCTGAAGCCGTGATGTCTTACAGAACACATTCCTTTTGCTCGACGTATTATGTATATCATGTTTTACATTGTGGACTTTGGATTTTCCTTTTCTGCTAACATTATGAGACTCTTAACCTGAATATTTTTGACCTCCTAGGATGATCTACAAAGGAACCCTCTATTGTGTAAGTCTCCGGTAGACTTGGAATTTTAGGTACTGTAATCAACAAGCTACTGTACCACAAAGTGGTGCACATAAGATTATTAATCATCGCCATCCAGGATTACAGTCTGTGAAAACTTGATATTGAACTTCTGTGTCTATGTGATCCCCTCAGTGTCTGTCGATGAGTAAGAACTGAAAATTGACAGTTCCTTTTCAACTAGAGCAGATACAGAAAAAGAATCGGGAAAATTTCTTGAATGTAAAATCTCTAAAATTTGCCGTCTGATGATCTGATTTGAACAGTGCTGCATGCTGCGTGAGGGAGTGTGCTTTCATTAATAAGAAGCATACAGAATTCTACTCTACCAATGACAAAATTAAACACCACAAAAAATTAGAACGTGTTGCAATCTCTTACCTAAGGTTTATTACTAACCAGATTTTAAAGTATGATTGTGAGTGCAGCAACTTTCACCTGGAGAGGCAGTGGGGTCTCCAACAGTGGCAAATTGCACGACATTTTCCACCTCACTATTACTCAACATAAATATTCAGTTTAAGTCAACTAATTGTCTTTTCACCTCACAGTAGAAATAAAAATATGTGTTGCTAACACCAATGCTGAATATTATCGATTAAAGATGAAAATGTCGCTCAACAAACGTAGAATTAACTGGAAAATCATTCAGAAAATAAGGTCTAAAGCAGGGGTCTCTCCATCGCTACTGTGGCTGCAAGTTTTTATTCTAACTCCTTTCTTAATTAGTGACCAGTTTTTGCTGCTAATTAACTTCTTTTCCTTTCATTTTAACTCCTTGAAGGCTAAATATTTTTTCCCAAACAATCAGCACACCAAAGAATGGTTTCACACATAAATCAACATCATACGTCTGTTGCTTTGTTCTGTGGTGGCTGTCACTATCTGTTCGCTGTGTCTGCTGGCCGTGCGGGGTGGCAGGCTGGCTACCTGGCTGTCTTCATGTGGTGGTGACAGCCACAGTTCGATGCAATCTTGGTTTGTCCCTCTAGTCATTGTAAGTGGCGGTCCTCCCAGGCGCATCAGCTACGTAAGCGTGTTCAGCACCACAATCAGCTGGGGGCAGAACAGCTGATGCTAGTACCTCACTTTCGTTTTCGATCTCCATCTCCAGATCACTTGCACCAAAATCGGATTCCGATTCAACGAACAAAATACACAAAATGTCATTCACAGAATATGTTGCTTTGCGCGTTCGCGTTGGTCTCTTGCCAGATGTCGATACCATTTTAGAGGTCGTTTGCTTTTCGGTTCTCGTGTGTGTCAGTAGCCGAGGTCAAATCAAACCATCTTTACTTCTAGCAAAGAGAGTCAAACTAAAACATTAAAACATAACAGCAAGTTTTGTCGACGTGTACACCCCTGAATATTTCGAAAAAAGTCGACATCTGCCCTCAAAGAGTTAATTGATTTTTTTCTTTTTTTAAAGATTCAGTCCTCTGAATTGCTTCATTTATTCTTTAAATGGCTCCTAACCAGAAGTAAGATGCAAAGTTATCAGCTTCTTAATTAGAATCCAATTCTTGTTGTTAGATAAAAATGTTGTTTAATTCTATGGCTTGTTGGTGTTCACATTCTGCAATAGCCGACATTTCCGAAACTGTTGATTTACTTTTTTCTAACAACACCCTCAATGCGCTTTGTGGACCTGAGCTGACCAACATCACTGAGAACTTCACTTCTCTTTATTTTCAGATACTGTGTAATAGACGCAGGTTGCTGGTTGTGTGTTGGCTCATTTTATATGGCATTATTGTTTGGCTGCTAATTAAGGAAAAAAGAAGTAATTAAGGGGTCTAAATCTTAAATAGCAAGTCAATTAAAATGAAGGTAAAATGGTTAATTAGCGGCAAATACTGGCCACTAATTAAGAAAAGAGTTAGAATGAAATACAACAGCCACAGTAGTGACCCAGGGCCAGAGCTGGAGACCCCTAAAATGTGAAAAACCTGTAGAGTGGCTGTTTGCACTGTGCTTGTCCTCCGTAATAAATGGGTGTGCAGGGCCTCTACTACAGTTTTACATTTGTCATTCCTACAAAATTTGTTTGCCGCTGCCTTACATTTGTTCTGCTGTGGACAGCATAAAAGTCAAATTACTGTGGTGGGATGCAACTGTTTAATTTATTATAGATCAGATATGACAGCAATATTCAATAATTACAAATGAAGGATATTTATTTTATATTGCCCTTATTGTGATGGCCAATCTAAAAAGCATAAAGAAGCACAATGGCAATGAGACTGCTACCACAAAGAGAGGTCTTGGTTTTATTTTACTACAGATTTCTAACCAGAAAAGAAAGCAAAATGTCTGACACCCTTTATTCTCATGACAAAGATGCTTTAGGAACACAAACTGCTAATTAATTTAATGAATGCTTTATTTTAAAGAGTAGCAATAACTGACGTGAGAGCCCCTAATAGTGGTCAGCTCAGTGCATAGTTACAGGAATTGATTTACTTATGCTGATAAATTCAAGGTCAGTATTTCCCATATAATATTTTTTTGGATTAGCATCATTCACTTTTTAATATACAAGCCAAAGGTGCCAAGCAGACAGTGATAGCACAGCAAGGGCAATATGGCAATACGTTTCAGATATCCCCTCCAATGGCTGATCAAAGTGCTAACAGAAGGGGGTGAACTTTCAAGTGTTTCGTACTACATGTTTTATTTGAAAAATAAAAAGATACGAAATCCGTATGAGTTTCTTAGTTGTACATTCCGCTAATGAATTCCTGAAATATTGCCTGTCGTTAGTAAAAATTTAAATCAAGCAAAAAGGCAAAGCATTCCTAGTCACATCCGTGGTGCCTTGTTTCCTCACGTGAGTGTTGGTGGCTTTCAAGTGTTGCTGAGCATACGTTGCAGCTGAAAGTGGCTACAGATACATTTCTCAGATGTTCCCACTGATAACTTGTGGACATGATGTATGTAGTCACACTTTGAGTGAATTTGGTGCAAAGTTTTTGAATGGTTTACTGAAATTTTTACATGGTGTCTTTGGAAGAACCTGCTGATGTGTAAGAGCAGAATGTCACTGGTAGAGCTTAGTTAGATTATAACTGAAATATGCAATATTTAATTAAAGTGCCACAAACTTCATTCTGGAGCCCTGTGATGGGCTGGGATGCTGTCTAGAGACATTTCTTGCTTTACACCCAGTAGTGCTGGGATAAGCTCAGGCCTTCATAACCCTGCCTTGGATAAAGTGTGTGTTTGAGAACTGGAGGGCATGTTGGGACATCCCTTTGATGAAACCCTGCAAAATTATACAGACCATTTTTCTCGAATGGCCAGTTACATTACTGTGATTTCGTAATTTAAAATTCAACGTGATTGTTTTCAACTTTAACAACCCTTTGAAGTAAAGAACTAGCAGCAGTTTAGACCCCCCTGGTAATTGACAATTACTTGACTTTAGAATTCATCCAGTGGTATGTCAGGTTTATAGCCAGCTCCAAACTCGCCCTACGCGAGTGAGCGTGAGTGCACCCTGACATGTAACGGTGTCCCATCTGGGACTCGAGTTTGCCTTGTAATCAGTTCTTCCAGGATATTTCATGGCTCCCCAAGACTATTAATCACAGTTTGTTATATGGTCACCAGCTAGCACTCCGAGTGAAGTGGTGTGGATGTTGCATGTTTGAAAATGAGAACAGGTCAGTCAGTCCCTTTTACTTTGCCATTTGCCATTCTATCTGTTTAGAGGCAGAATGTCCTCTTGAGAACCTTCACTGGATAGTTTGTTTTACCTTCCATACTAAGAAAAGTGTGTTAAACACCTTTCCCTGTTGTTTATTATAAGAATTGATCCATGTTGTGGCACAAAATAAAATGCAAAGACTTGCTGCATCTCTGTTAACCCTAACCCTAACCACCAGGATCATACTATAAAATTGAATCTCTCATTTGAAGCCTACAGAGCCTAACATTCCCTGTCACCTATGCCTTCAGCAGCCCCGGTGTGGCCATCAGCTCCTACTGTCCTTTTTCCCAGCTTCTTTCATGCCTCCAGGTCACAATCCTACTTCATTTCAGCTTATACAACGCTTTTTCTCTGCCCTGAGCACGACCTTTCCAAGATTGTATCACAGTACTTTCCCCTCTCATGCTAAGACTTTCTCTTTTGACGTATTAAAGCCAAAAGAAGTCACTGCTGAATATGACTATAAGAGAATATTCAGCATCGACTCCCCTGTGCATATAACATTGTGTGTGTGTTTGAAGTCATCTTGTCAAGGAAGCGTTAAAAACAGAGCCCGGTGAAGGCCCAGTCCGTGACAAGCACTCCGCTTCTTCTGAACTCGCTGCATGTGTGTGGCCTTTCTGACTTCAATGCATTGTGGTGAAATGCCTTCTTAGTGTTGCACGCACACAATTGCCTTTTGGCAAAATCGGAAATGGCAGAAAGTGACGCATTTTTTTTTTTCCCTTTTGTGTGTTCATTTACTCAAGAGACTGATTAACAACATAGCAATCGCATGTCTGTTAGAACAAAACAGACCATCCAGCCCATCTGGTAAGAGTCATCTCAATGCAGTTCCTGTCTGGCACTGCCTCTGCCAGCTTCCTTTCGGTGGAGCAAATGTGGATGGCAGTTATTCCATTTGGTTTGCTTCTCGGTTGAAGGTTCTCCTTATTTCATCATGAAGTCAGTGATAGCACAGTATATATGAAACAGCACTGGGGGCTTTGTGCGACGTACTACAGCTGCGAAAGTGTAATGAAAGGAAAGCTGCTATAATGCTATTGTTATCTTGAAAGAGATCTCAAGTCAGCACAACCTGCCAAGAACAACACATGTGGGGGAAAAAAACCCAAACTTGCTACATGTAAGAATTCTTATGCCAAAGTATCGTATAACTTTGCATATGTGCCTTATAAAGATATGCAAAGTAACATTTATAGACATAAATCGAGGCTGAATGTTCAAAGAGAACTGGCCATTATTACAGTAAAGTTGCCTGAAAACAGCTGTATGGTTTCCTAAGGGGACAGAGAGAACATTAGCAGTGCACCAAAGTGTCTCAGAGTTAATATTCCCCAAATGGTCCACTGGTTTGTGCAATATTTTATATTTTTAAGATCCTCAAGCATGTTTACACTGGTTATTAAATTGTTTGGAGTTATGTATATAGTTAAATGAGAAATCTGTGAAGTTTTGACTAGCATTCATTGGTAGTAAAAGGTGTAACTGTATCTAAATGTAACAGCAGTTTCAGTCGATCTTGTGTTTTGTATAGCGCCTTTCACAGCAATCACCATAACAAAGCTCTTAAACAGACACAAATACTTCATACACACATGTGTGCCACCTCATATTTAAAAGAACGCAACTCTACCCTCAGCTTAGCAAAGATAACATCGTCCAGTTTTGAAAAACACATTCTGTCGTCTCTGCTGAAAGATTATTCCCTTCTGGTAAAAAAAACAAAAAAAACAAAGAGCTTTGTTGGCTGTGATAATGGGAGCACTGGTACAGCACGCATGCTCTCCATTTAGAACCACATTTGTGTTTAAATTTTGCCCATTTCTACCTTTTTGTTTTAATTCAGCACATTTTTACAATGCGTTTTGTTAGAGAAGGCTGAAGCTGAGACACAACTGTTAGCTTTTTAAAGAATGTGCTTTCAATTGTGCAAAAAACATAGTAGTTTCATAATAGAGAACAACTCTTCTGTATATATGTGTTAAAACTGTTGTTACATTCTTTCTAATAATTATCTAAAAATAAAAATAATTTTGAAAAAAAAAAAAGATTTGTACAGTATATATCTGTTTCACCTAAGCTCAGTAAATACCTTGAAGGCCATTCATTGACTTCAGATGGTGTGGTGAGGGTGAGGAGTCAGTAGCTACAGGATCTGAAGGCGCTGCTACCTCCAAGGCACCCAGTTCAGTCCACACTGTCATTGGAGTTTGTATGTTCTCCCCGTGTCCCTGTGAATTTCCTCGAGGCAGCTTGCTTACCTCCCAGACTAGAATACTAATTGACCCAAAAGCACAAAAACACTTATGAGAACATGCAAACTCCACAGAAAAGCAGCTAAGCTAGAAGTGTAAACCAATAATGTGTATGAAACTGTCATGTTGTTTCATGATCCTGGGTAATGGTCAAGAGATCAAATCGTACTTCTGAATTGAACAACAGGAAACTGATCTACAGGATCTTACTGCTTTAGTGAATTCAATTGAACTGAGCTGAAGATAAATATTATCACTTTAAGATACACTTCATTAGCTTCAGAGTATTTCTAGGGTACAAATTTTAAGTCTTTAAACTGCTCACAGTTGCAGTTCTGTTATATATCATTCCAGAATGGTTCATGCTTGTTTACACATGAATTAATAATTCATATATGTTTAATGACATTTATTATTTTATTGTTTCTAATATCACAAAGCATACGATTTCTGACAAGGGCTTTTTCTGTGAGGTTTCAGGAGCTGGCAGCACAACAGACCAATTGATATGGATGCAGGAGTAAGGAATACCGTCAGGTAAACTGATTTGTGTTTTCTACTGAAAAAGTGAAGTTCTGTGTTTTCATACATTGTTGTTTATTGTGGCCCTGGAAAGTGCCAACATGTCACTTGTTGTAAGGAAGAATTTCATTAGGTGACAATCCTACTATTAAATCAGCTCAGTATGGATGTGTGCATGGAAGTGCCCTGTGATAGACTGGCAGCTTCTCTCCAGTGCTGCCATGATTGATTTAGGGGTCACCCCAAGGAAGGGCGGTGTTTTATCATGTAGAGTCCTAAGTGACCCTGTTTTCCCCTTATACTCTTATACAAAAGTGTCTTCAGCCCAATACTTTTAGCCTTCATATGTTGCACTACATGTTATAGAAATGTTCTCAGGCAACAATATAGAGTAAAATAGAACAAACAGGAGAGAGTTACACTTAAAATAATAGATAGATAGATAGATAGATAGATAGATAGATAGATAGATAGATAGATAGATAGATAGATAGATAGATAGATACTTTATTAATCCCAAGGGGAAATTCACATACTCCAGCAGCAGCATACTGATAAAAAAGCAATATTAAATTAAAGAGTGACAAAAATGCAGGTAAAACAGACAATAACTTTGTATAATGTTAACGTTGACCCCCCCGGGTGGAATTGAAGAGTCGCATAGTGTGAAGGAGGAATGATCTCCTCAGTCTGTCAGTGGAGCAGGACGGTGACAGCAGTCTGTCGCTGAAGCTGCTCCTCTGCCTGGAGATGATCCTGTTCAGTGGATGCAGTGGATTCTTCATGATTGACAGGAGTCTGCTCAGCGCCTGTCGCTCCGCCACAGATGTCAAACCGTCCAGCTCCATGCCTACAATAGATCCTGCCTTCCTCACCAGTTTTTCCAGGCGTGAGGCGTCCCTCTTCTTTATGCTGCCTCCCCAGCACACCATCGCGTAATAGAGGGCACTCGCTACAACCATCTGATAGAACATCTGCAGCATCTTATTGCAGATGTTGAAGGACACCAGTCTTCTAAGGAAATATAGTCGGCTCTGTCCTCTCTTGCACAGAGCATCAATGTTGGAAGTCCAGTCCAATTTATCATCCAGTTGCACTCTCAGGTATTTATAGGTCTGCACCCTCTGCACACAGTCGCCGCTGATCATTATGAGGTCCAGGAGGGGCCTGGGACTCCTAAAATCCACCACCAGCTCCTTGGCTTTG
Organism: Polypterus senegalus; assembly: GCF_016835505.1. Lineage (NCBI taxonomy): Eukaryota > Metazoa > Chordata > Cladistia > Polypteriformes > Polypteridae > Polypterus > Polypterus senegalus. The sequence continues at coordinate 67,638,590 of NC_053168.1, read as the reverse complement.
CTGGTGTTCAGGTGTAAGTGGTTTGAGTGGTGGAGGGAGTAGTACTACGAGGTGAGAGTGGGTTAGGGCGGTCAAACCTGTTAAAGTAGGTAATAATAATAATATAAGGTGACTAGAATTTTTTGGGCCAATACGGGTACATCTGGGGGCTAGAGGAGCATTGACTACATACGTCTCGAGAAGAATTCATGCCTGGTTGTGAAAATGCAGTTTCATTACGACATGCTAGCGTACACGAACAAGCAAAACTTAGCGCAAGATTGTGCAAATACAATAAATCATAAATACATTCTGTATAGTCTGCATCAGTTCAAGAAACCAAATTTTTGTATGGACATTAAACTTATAATTCCATTTACTGATAATTTACATGTTTTTTTCCTGGCATCTTCAAAAATGTCGAAATTGACACTGTGATGCATCCAAAACTGTAAAATAATAATTTGTAAAACGTAAGCATCCTTTAATTTTATTGTTAATTAAACCATAGCATCGTTTATTAAAGTGGATAGAAATCCACGTCTTACCTTCCGTACAGGCTCATCCTTTTATTGTGTGTTCTGATTGGACTGTCCTTCTGCAATGTATTTTTCAATGGAATGAATCTTTTTCAGTATCCCCTTGTTTTCTGGCTGACAGAGCTTGTGGAAGAATTCTTTTCAAGACACTGAGAAGTTTACTTTAACTGTCATCAAGGACCGCATTGTATGCACTTTCTTTTGCGATTTCGAAAGTTCTTTCCACTGTCGCATTGCTGGCTGGCAAACAAAATGCAAGTTGAATTACGTTTTCTATGTTTCTATGTGGCAAAACTTGTTTATTCAAGTTCTGGAATATTTCTTTCCACTTCTGCAATGTTTTTATGTCTTGGTTTGTCCAGTCACTGAACTTCGCGGCTAGGTAGTCTTTTACATACGTAAATTAATCAAACATTAAGTCAGTATTTACATTGAGAATAGGGTGTTTGGTTTGCAGTGTTTCCACTGCCCTCTCAAAGTCATTTCTTCGAGGAATTGTTCTCAGCAGTAGGCAATTTAAATCGTGAAGGTTATCCAAGTGTTTGCCCCATGCATTCATCTAGTCAATTGCTATGCCAAAGAATGTATTTGATGTTCTAAAATACGGTTCCCTTGTAATGTGGCCATCATCTTCAAGTTTATGAAGGGGACCACAAACCAGCATAGGAATAAATTTGTCTTCTTTCCTGGCTGTAAGCTTTTGGGTCAAATCGTTCAAAATAGCACATGCCTCAATTGCGCTTTCGTGGTTGCCTTCTACATGATGTATGGTGTCACGAAACATGCTCATTTGACAGTGCGCAAACAAGAGCCACATTTCTGCTAATGGGTTCTCGAACAAATCCTCGAAGAATCATGGACATTGGTTCTCGGACAGAAAGAATGATTTTAATGATTGGAAAATCTGCAGTATCCTCTGCAATGCTGGCATTAAAGACAACCAACGCTTGTTTGAGTATCCCAAAATTTTGTGATACTCTTTGTTAACAAAATCACAAAACTCCTTCAGTCTCTCCACACGTACGGTGTAAATGTGGAAATACCTAAATGTTTTCTGGACCAGACCTTCAACGTCTATGGGTAATGTCTCTAAGGCAGATTGTGCACAATTGTGAATGATATGGGCTTTGCAGCCCACTCCAATAATTTCTCTCTGCAAGTGAGACTTCATTTTTGTGAATATATTTTCTTTGCCTCTTCTCAAAAGTCAGCCAAAATTTGTGTTTGTATGGTCCGCAGAAAGGGCAATAACTTTGTTTTGCAGTTCGTATTTTTTAAGCACTCCCATCACACTTTTTAAAATACTTTCTGCAGCTTCCCACGGCAACTCGACAAAGTCTAGTAACTTGTTTTTCACAATTTCAGGTGAGTCGTATTTAAAGTATCTGATCATGATTGGCAAGAGTTTAGTGTTTTTATGGTTTGAAACATCAACACAAACGCTTATGTAGTTCACATCCTTAACTTCAGCCAAAAGTTCTTCTCGTGCCCATGGAGAAAACGCGTTTGTAATTATAGCCTCATATTTTGTTCTGGCACAGGCGAATCTTTTGTCATTAATTTTTTTTTACAAACTACTTGTACAGTCTGTGGATCGGAAACTGTGATTATGGCTCACCGTGTGGAATGCGAACGTACCTTCATGAACTGCCAGCTTGTACTCTGCATCTGACGGTTCTACTCTTTGAAAAAATTGAGTCACTGCTTTTGAAGATGCTCGACTTCGCAAAGCTAATTTGTGCTTTTCTCTTCCCTCGTGTTCCGTGATTGAAGTTCTCCCACCACTAATGATGGAAAACTTTGAGTCGCACACGCTGCAGATCACAACAGAAGCATCCAGGGTCGGACGCAAATACGAAAATTCACGCTGAATCCCATCATTGAACTGACACTTCCTTTTAGCACTCATGTTCAATCACAGGGATCACCGTGAAAATAAGCAGAAACAACAGGTGGAAGAAAAGAGCCGCCACACTGCTCTCGCATCCAGAAACAAGCCATGTGTAGACACAGGCAGAGGCAGAGCACGGCGTGCCTCTCTTAGAATCTACCGATCACAAGTAGGGACTCTAAACACTACAGAGTACAAAGCGAAAGCTTATCATGTGATTTCTCGCCAAAGTTCCAGGATGCGGTAAAGCATAACCTCCGTCAAAACACAGCGCACGTGTGCCAAGATCAAATTATCGTGGTGATGAGATACATTCAAAAAAGTGAACCAGCTGAAACCGGGGACAAAATCTTAAACCTGGGACAAAACAAGGACATGTTTCTGAGTGGGGACAGTTGTCCGAAAAACGGGAATGGATGGTCACCTTAAATAATGTCTAATAGATAATAAGCCCAAGTTATATACAAAGTAAAATAAATGTGACAAACAATAACATTACAGCTTAAGAAGCAATACATGTTTCATCCATTGGCAGCTCTCAGCTTTTCTTCAGTCTAGCTTGGACTTTGCTACCAAAAGGCATTTGAATTGAGTACTGAAACAGGCCACATGGCTGTCTCAATATGGCTGTTGAGACAAAGTTCTTCATCATATAGAGGTGGTCTTCTGTTCCTGGCAAGTGAGAGCATACCATTTTAAGCCTCCCTCCCTCCCTCTTTTATTGTCTGTCTGCAGCACCTAACAAACACAACCCTTCCTGGGCCATTCACCGTTGGAATAGCACAGGCACAGCCTCCCACCTCCCACAATTCAGTTACTTTACAGTGTAGTTGGAATAAACAAGCAAAGAAGGAAACAATTAAGCCATAAAACTGACCTTCCTCATCAATGAAACTCTGGGGGTAGAAAACTAGTTAGTCCAGCTTATGGATTCTTTAACATTATAAATAAAGACATATAAAATTTTTATAAATGTAAAATGTAAAAACGACGAAAAAAAATCACGAAAAGGTTTGGGGATGGCCACCCCATAGACTTGAAAAAGTTGCCGGAAAAAAATAAGTCCAAAACAGAACAGACTAACATCTTGAAAGCTGCTCTATAAATATGGCTGAAAGGAGGAAGAGGTGGAATCAGGGAGGCTGGAACAGGAATTGACGTGGCAGGCAGATGGATTCTGGGTACCGGATATGATGTCATCAGTGGGTGCCGGAAGTGAGGTCAACAGGGACTGGACCAGAGGTGATGTCGCTGAGAGGCAGGGTCTTTGGCTGGTCTGCCTAGGGTCAAAAGGAGCAAGGATTAGGGGACAACGCCAACCCCTGGACCGACTGAGAAATAACTCCATTGCAGCATTAACTCCATGCTTGCGTGTGTGACAATGTATATGTTAGATACCACTCATTTTACACACCACTACAGGTGCATATCAAGGATTAAGGAAAAACCCCAGAGGTCCCCAGAAATATCCTTCTGTCTGGAGTTGTAAGACAAACATTTCGAGGTACAACAGAAGTTTCAAAGTAAGGCATCTTTACTCACAAATTATGGTGCTGGAGGGTGGTGAGATATTGTATGTTGGTTAGCACATTTCACAGTGCTCTCTACATGTGACCATAATGACCCAATATTGTGTCCAGACCAGAGTACTGATGCAGACATTAAGAGAACATAGAAACTTGACTGGAAGAGCTGAGACTTGAGGTCTGAGGTTTCAATCCTCACTAGTGTGCCTGCACTGATGGGACATTCTGTATTTTCACATAGTCGATAACATTGCTGGGACTCTAACAAAAGCATGTTGGGTAACAACATAATTCCTGTTGCCAAGAACACTTTGTTAGCCAGGAAAAGGAGGCTGAATGGTCGATTCTCCTTTGTATTTATTTTTCTTTGTTCTTAATGGTGATCAACATGGAGTCCAAGCAGGTTATTTTAAAACTCAATGTTGAGTAGTTTTTATATTACATTTCTCTCCTGCCTGTGCTCTAGCTCCATAATACTTTATTTATTTATGTATTTTTTTTGGATTGTTTGTGTGAAAGTGGTGTGGAAAAGTGTTCAAGTATAAGAGGAAAAATAACAAACAAGCGAGATGGATATCGCCAGTCATTCAATGTCAGGTCTTTCTTCTCATTGACAATTTGAAGATTTCTTCCTCTGCTCAATTTGAGAAAATGAAAAACAGTTTTATTGCCAACCATTTTAATTTGAAACATTTAAACAACAAACAAAGTCATAATGTCACAGACATACTTATTCCCATACGCAGTGTAAAATAAACACAGACTGGAAACAGTGAGATCAAAAAATGCTTTAATTAAAATTTGTAGGCATTTGAAGTTTCAGCAGTAATAATTTGAAATGATTTTTGAATAGGGAGCTTTTAGGGTCAATTCTAACAAAATGAAAATCACATTGAGTAAACTGAAACTTTTCAAGCCCTGATTTTCTCTTCTAAATTAATAAGATTCTTGCCTTTGTGAACTGAGTTGATTTGACTGTTTAATCCATTCACTCAAGTTTAAGGTGTCTCCCAAATATCCAGCAATAAGAAGATGATGCTGGCTGTGTCCAGGCAGTTGTAACACAGTGGAATGACCAATTATGGAGGACAAATATTTAACAAGCATCTATTTATTTTAAAACCCACTTTATCACGAGGGCAGAGCCTAATCTGATAGCTGCATATGCACCAACCATGGATCAGCAAAGAGCAAATGTACACTGGGCTCATTTAGAGCCACCAGTTACAAGTACAGTGCACATCTTCAGGTCATGGGACTAACACTGGAGTACTCTGTGAAGACCCTACTTAGGCACCAAATACCCACATTGACATGAAGCAAACTGGGGTTTGTAGTCAGTCTCTTGAAGGTGGAAGACTGTGCCAGCATGCCACCCATTTTCCAGTATGCATTTTTGATTTTTCTCAACCTTGCATATTTTTGTGAAGAATGTTAGAACATCAAGTGAAATCAGTTTATGTAACCACAAGGTACCAATCACGTCATTTAAAATATTGTGTATTCTACTAATGGTCCACAGTAGATAAGAGTTCTGAGAGTTGAAGGAGTGCTTTTCATGCCTTTCACTTTTTGCTCATTTCTTACTGTGCCATGAGTGATTTTTGGATGATTGCCATGAAGAAGAAGTCATTTTTGTGTGCTGATGGAATTGCTTTTTTCAAAGGACCAGATAATGAAGGTTCAAGGAGGACTTCACAAAGAAAGGTTGGAAACAAGCAAAGCCGGAATGAGAACAATTAAACACTGGGGGAACTAAACCCAAAACGCAAAACAAACTTGCAAGTCAAAAAACAACGCAAGTTGTCCTGACGACCTAAAGTTCATTTCTCTAAATACAATAACTGGCAAAGATGTTCAACAAAGGTTTTTAAGTGTTCAAAAATTTGGACTCGAGTATTACCACAATGGCATATTAAATAGCCATCACCATCATGACTTCAAATGCAGAGCTGCCATCAAAAAATAACTGGTAAGCAAATGCTATTTGTACAACTAAACTACATGAACAGAGACACAGATTTAAAATGACGCCATAGTGATGTCATCAATGAAACAAAAATAGCAATAATTATTAGTTAAAACAAAAAAACAAATTGCAAAATATTCCTTCACAGTGTTAAGACCAGGCCGAGTCTGTGCCAAGATTATTGTAAATTATGCAACTGAGACATGAAATAGATTATACAAAGGGCGTGGAGAGACAGAGGTCAAACCAGTAAAGCTAATTAAATCGATGAACTAGTAGTTTTGGAGCAAAGAGGGAGATTAATTCAAAAATCTGTGTAAAATACAGCAATTAAACTAATCAAAAATGTGTAAGTGTACTGACTGCACTATGTAGCAGAAAAACTGGACCAGGAGGACATGGTAAAATAAACTAGCTATGGTCAAAACCAGGATAGCAAGAATCGAATATGACAAAACAACATGAAACAGAAGTCACAGTCAAGATTCAGAAAGAAAAAACAATTAAAAAAAAGAATTATGACGTATACTGACCCAATAAGTCAAAGTTCATGAACAAAAGAACAGAAAAAATGTTGAAAACAGAATTCAAATTATGATTTAAAGAAATCTTTTAGGTTTTATCCACAAACATGAACAAACTAGGAAGTGTCCAATTCTGACTTTTTTACTTATAATTCCACACGTCGCACACATCCGGTTGACTATGCCTAGCATCAGAGGCAACAATGAGCACAAAATGCCGGCACCCATAACAAAAAAAGTTAGGCCCCACCAGAGAAAGTAATGCATTTTTAACATAGTAAAAACACTTCACATCCAAAAATAAATTGAATGGCTATATTCCATGACCTCTTGACAATAACCCAAATATGGAGTGATCATAAAAAATAGAAATAAAAGCCAGATCATGGCACACACCAAGGAAAAATTGAGCACACCAAGCAAAAATTTGTCTTGAAAATCTCAAAACCAGGCGAACCAGAGTGCTGCACTGCCATCTTTTATGAGCTAGTGGTGAAACTGTAACACATCATGAGGTCAGGGCCATGTGACCAAAAACAAATGAATCAACACATGATAAAGATGGACGCTAAAAGAAAATGAGCACACAAAATAGTGGCAACACAATGTAGTCATCACAATCATAGAAATAAATAAGCACAACAAAACCCAAAAATAATCTCAAAATGGTATCTGAAGTTGATACAAAAGTAAAAGAGATAACATCATGAAGTATCGTATCTAAAGGAAAGACCTAAAAGTGAAAAAGAGTGATTAGAAAAACAAAACAGGAAATAGGACTAAAAAAATTTGCACAATATAAAGTGCTGTCTCTTGCATATTCTTAATAGTTTTGCTTATTACTACAATAGGACCAGATGCATAGACTTTGAAGTTCATACAAATTAAAGATCAGACAAAGACAACACTCATCATCAGCCACCCACAGACAGTCGACTTAAGGATGCAAAATATTTTCTCGCCTCCAGCTAGCTGCAAATTTTATGAAATATTGGGAAAATGCTTTTTGTAAAATATACTTTGCATAAACTTCTGCACAAACAAAAAATGAATACATTCAAACCTAGCTTTGTAAAACTAGACTTATTTGTATGGAATGTTAATTGATTTTAATAAAATCAATAAAATCCCAAAATGAAGATGTGCATGCACGGTAGCTTCTTGGCATCTAAAGGTGGCTTTAGCTTTCAAACTGTAACTCCTGCCATATTTAAATCATCTCTTCACAGCATTATTTGCTTCTCTTTTTCTCTCTTTAATTGGCTAATGCTCCTGTCCTAAGTGACTTATGGGATATGGGGGCATTACAGTCATTTACATGCATATTTTTTACAGAACACGCAGCTGAGGTGACGGGATTAGGGCCACATACTGAATTGGAGGGGGAGCAGAGCCTAAAACTGACAGTTTACGGATGAAGGCCTTAGGCACTATGCAACGCACAGGATGCAAAGTTTACTTAAGTAACGTCTGAAAATAGTGTTGAATTGATTTTATTCCCACACTGAAGACTTCTAAAGATTAGAAATGAATGAATGAAATATGTTCATTAAAACTGCTACTCCTTACATCTTCATGGAATGTGGAAACCAAGTAGCCTATCTATGTTTTTACAGTAATGAAAATGTCTACTTACCTTTGGACAACTGAGTGAATGCTATTCACGGCCTTTCCCCTCCTTTTAGAAAAGATGGTGATTGTAGCTTAGCTCTTGTAACTTAGCTGTCATCCCGCTGTTGCAATTTATGAGTGGCTTAAAAGACATTGTATGTTTAATTGAAGCTTTTAGATGCATAAGCAGAATTACAGGCTTTTTTTTTTACAATTTTGCAAAAACCAAGCAAGTGCCAGGCAACAAAAAGTAAATACTTTTAATCAGCGGTCAAACAAAACTAAAGAAAACAGCAGAACAGTGGTCAACGGACAGGCTTAAGTGAGAATTCCAGGACCGGATCAGAAACAGATATCATCAAAAACTGAACAATCATTAGCCAAAAATCAAAGTGAAAGAAAGTAAAGAAAGTGAAAAAACTACAAGTGAATTCACTACACGTTTGGCAAGCAGACTTATTCTGCTAAACTGGAAGAACCCAAACTCTCCTCTTTTAAGTCAGTGGGAAACCGATGTTTTATACTATTTGAAATTGGAAAAAATCAAATACTCAGTTAGAGGATCTGTACAGACTTTTTCAAAACATGGCAGGATCTAATCAGTAATACAGTAGAGTCTCGCTTATCGTACCTTCACTTATTCGACATTCCGTATTATCTGAGGTCCCACCTCAAAAAAAAACAAAATAAAAAAATGCATCAATCGGGAACAAGAACTGCAAATTGCGAACGTGAGCGTAGTCTATATTTTGTTGCTCCCGACTCTACCGCAGCTAAATACAGTGGAACCTCAGTTTGCGAGCATAATTCGTTCCGGAAACGTGCTCGCAGTCCAAAGCACTCGTACAGTATATCAATGCGAATTTCCCCATAAAAAATAATGGAAACTTAGATGATTCGTTCCACAACCCAAAACTATTCATATAAAAATGATTAATACATAATATAAAGTAAAAATAAATAAAGCAAATTAACCTGCACTTTACCTTTAAAAAGAATCATGGCTGGTGTGAGTGAGTTTCTAAACTCTTGTGGGATTCCACCCAACGGGACAACACGCAGAAAAGCGTCCCAAAGCAATCGCTGTCTCCCAGCACTGTAGCAGTTCGCCATAAAAGCAAATCCGAACAGATCGCAGACATGCTATAAGCGCCTGCCATCGATGGGTGATACAAGAAACAAGGAACATTATAAATGCGCAGGGCACAGTGTTACTTTTCCCCCCGACCCTGCCTGACTGCTGTGTCTGTGTATAGGAGAATGGCAGATCCCGCTACAATAAATAACCGCGCTGTTGCTGTTTGAAGCTTAATAAAGCAGGTGTTGCTAAAGCACTGAGACTCAGCTTCGTGTTTTCGGATGCAAGACAGGGACTCGCACGTCACAGCACAAACACACACACATGCAGTCACAATGCTGTAGTAGGCCTAAACAGTATACGCTCGTACGGATGTTGACTATATGAGTGATGGAGTTAAGGCTCTAGAAACTGCAATTAATTACATTGAGCAACAAAAATAAAAGCTACAGGAATCGACATAATGATGCTGCAAAGATGGCGAGACTTGACAGCGAAGAAACGGCACTCGTCAGGAAAGCAGACTACGATCAAAAATGTCTTTAAATCACCACAGGACTGAACTTTTTAAGTACAGTACATAGTGTATTTAACTCCAGACAATTCTGTAACTGTAAGTTCATGTTTTCAGTTAATTTATTGTGTTGTTTTGTTGTAAAACATGATTATTAGGTTAATAATGTGTAAAATTATAACATAGTTTGACATTTAATAGGCTTTTTCTTAACGCCTCCCATTATCCAACATTTTCGCTTATCCGGCCTGCCGGCCCGTTTATGTCGGATAAGCGAGACTCTACTATATTTTAAAATAAGCTCTTAAAGCACAGAGGAAGCAATTATTTCTGTATTTCTTTGTCTTCTGCATTCATCTCTATTGGCTTATCAAACTTATTAATTTAGGTATGTTTACAAGCCTTAAATTTTATGCTGTTTGCCTTGCTCTCTCTCTCTCTCAGGGGTGGGGGTCGACTTGTTCTTAACTCAATTTTACTTTTTGTAAAAATTGATTGATTTGTATGGAATGATTGCAATAAAATTAATATAACTACAAAAAAAAAAAAAGAAAAAACTACAAGTGAAGTCAAGTCATGTGGCTTTACTATCAAATTATCCATATACAGTATTGCAGAATACAGTGCATGGCGGCCGGCCGGGATGCCCCTTTGGGATATGTTCAGGGGGAGCAGCCATGGACTTTGCAATACCTCCCCCTGGACGCTAGATGGCAACTCCCCTGGGTTGGAGCGGTGCCTCAGTTTCCCACAGGGCTCCATGGTAATTGGAGTTGGGTGCAGCCCTGTTGGGTCCCACAGGTGCTGCCAGGGGGTGCTACAGCTGGGACTCCTGAGCCCTTGTGGGCAGTAGTTTCGTCACACCCGGAAGTGGAGCTGGAACTCGGCAATCAAGCGCCTGAAGCACTTCCAGGTGGACTATAAAAGGGGCCAGCAGCCATCACTCCATGAGCCTGACTCTGGAGGAGGAGGACTATGCTTGCCAGGAGGAGTGGTGGTGCAAAGAGGAGTGTGGTGTTTTGGGTGTTTTGGTGCTTGGGACTGCTCCAGTCATTGATAGGTAAGCAAGTGATCACAGATCCTATTGAGGATGTCCCTTGCAAGGACTTTCTGGGTGTCTTGTTTGTTATCTCAGTGTATGCCATGACTGCAGTAAGTGATGAGATACTCTATGCTTTTCGGCTACAGGAAAACTGCAGCTTTGCAATAGCAATAATTTGGGCATGTCATAATCAACCATTTCTCGAATTTTTAATATGTTAGTCTAATTATGGCTTGGTGATCTGAATAATTATATGCATGAGTTGTCATTTAATGGTTGTGGCTGCAATCCCCTGCTTGATCAAGGGTGTTGCCATTTCTTTTTCTCAAATGTTGTGTACACATGGGGCAGAGTTGCTGCAAATAAATGCTCGTTCTCCCATCAAGTTTACTTTTATAAATCCCAATGTTTGTGTGGAAAGCTGTGTACACACATTTCAAGCATAAACAAGCTTTAAAAATCTGACCCCAGCAGATTAAAATGTGCATTGTTGCGTGCAGAAACCAAAACGAAGCAACAAAAATGAAAAGTCAAAGATCACAAAGAAGTTCAACAAGCTGAAATAGGACCTACTTGAAAAGAAGCGAATAATTGCTAAGATTTGTACAGAAATTGTACAGACGTATATCCGTATGCTGTGATTGCCTTCACATTTATATTGTCACTTCCGGAAGTATCAGAATGATGACAGAATTGCATAAGATATTAGCCAAAATAAACTTTTTTCAAAACAAAAAAAAACCTAACAACAAAATTCAAATTCTTAATTCAAAAAGCATAAACTAATGAAAATTATATGTATAGAATGTTAATAATGCTACAGCTGCAAATGGATATCTTTTTCTGCTGACTTAAAGGAATAAGGTAGATCCTTCATTGTCAGTCAAATATTTCCAATTTAGCCTACATGTTGGATACCTTTGCCTCTAGGAAGCATTGTACTGCTTGATTAACAAAATTTGTAATTTCTAACATTCCACAATATGGAGTCAACCGTTATGAGTTCTTTCTTGTTCTCTGATTTGACAGACATGCTGCAGAGTACTGATTGGTACTGGGTGTGAACTGATGACTTAGGTGCCAAGGGACAGAATTTTAATTTATTAGACCACAGTCTCACTCACCCTGTGGCCAGATTGATGCTGCTAATATTGGCCTTGCACTGACTACAGTGGGGCCTGAAGAGACTGTAGGAAAAACTAGAAATGGCGAGACTGTCTAAACAAACTGAGTCAATCCAATTTGCAGTTTGTCTAATCGCTGTGAAGTTCCTGATGCAGTCCTCTAAAGCATGTCATTTTCCCACCCACTCTAAATTATATATAAATTGTTAGCAAGTGGAGCTATCTACGTATAATATCAGCTGGAAAATCTAAGCTGTGCGTACTGTGGAGCACACAACATATAAATGCTGATTAAACCAAAGAGAAATTTCAAGAGGTCAAAAAAAGACAAGCAAATGCTTCCACCATGGTGATAGGGTTGTTGTGGGACTGGCAAGAGGACATATTTGGCCCTCCAGCCTCTTGGGTGGGTTGGCTGTCAGTTTTGGTGAGGCAGACCAGAGGCTTTATAAGAACACCCAGCTCATCAAGGGCTATAGAAGGTCCAATTAGTCTCAGTATCTGTCTGTGGACACTGTGGTCCGATGGCTCTGAAACTTTATAGACCCACTACTGATCTGACCCAGTAAGGAGGAAATATTATTTTGCTCACTGTTGACCACTGTTGATGTTATTTTGAGTGCAAACCATTACCGAGATGGCCCCCTCTTTCAAGATGCATGTATTTGAATATAAATAAATGGAAAAGAATAAAAAAATGATAGTTATACCTTCACAGATAAGCACCTTTTTTATGAAATCACTTAAATAGAAACACACTGAGACAGCCAAAAATTTGTCAGAATACCAGCTTTCCAGTTCATTACAAAGGTGAAGGAATGAAAAGGACTGTGTTGACTGGAACTTCGCCAACTTTGTTAGCTTCATGACTGCCTCCCGTTGAGATGTAGCACATCCAGAAAAGCCAATTGGTCCCTTGCATCCTGTTCTTTACACTCACTTTTATTGTCTTTAGTTTTCTTCTTAACTCTTCTCCCTCTCTCTTGCATCGGTTTCTGTTAACCACCTTGGTAATTTTTCATCAGCAGTGCAAAGTCCTGGGGTCCCCTTTCATAAGCTGGTCTATTGAAAAATGTGCCAAGTACACTACACAAATTTGGGCTTTGGCCCCAACATATCTACATGAATTAAACAACTTTAGATTAGTCCAGAAGTCTTAGTTGTTATTAACAACACAAACTGAGATTACATCAAATTACAATGTGGTACTCAAAAAGAATGCCCACTATCACCAATAGTTTTTGCAATAGCCATTGGGCCATTGGTTATTCATCTAAAGAAACCTGAGATAAAGGGGATTAGAAGGAGTCAATCAGAATATCTCACTATATGCTGACAATACAGTGCTTTACATATCATAAATATCTCTATCATTTGTCTTAAACCTGATAGGAGAATTGAATAACTTATCTGGATTAAAAATTAATTTGAATGAAAGTGTGCTTTTTCTATTGAATTATATATCACATCATATCAAATTAGATAACTACTTGTCCATATTATCAAAACAGTTTAAATATCTGGAATTACCATCACAAGGAAATATAAAGATATTTTTTAATACATTTTTGGAATTACTGCTATGTGTGATACTTACAGTATTTGTATCTGCACTTAGTTCAGCAAGGAGGCAACTCCCCAAACCCTCACTAATGGGTCATGAATATACTTAAGAATGGAAAACTGGGTAGCAAGATCATAAAGGTCAAGAAACTCAGATCTAATGCATTAACAACTGCTATTTTTTGCAAAATGGATTGCTTTAGATGACAGACCTCTAAATATAATAAAAGAAAACAGGGCTGAGCGACATCATTCAGAGAGGTCTGACAATTCTAACACATTACGTTCACATGGACAACTGTGTCACATATCAGAGATGCATATGAAAAGCACAGGTCTTTGCAGTTTGTTCAGGTAAGAAGTTGTAGAGCAGTGGCATTCATAGGGATCTACTGGACATTGCCAAACTAACACATGATTGATCAAGATTAGCTGTGAGACATTTTGTGAATGTGTGACAGCTGTAATATATATATATATATATATATATATATATATATATATATATTGTGAGCTGGAGGGCTGATCGCACCCCAAATAGAGACAGACGCCCCTGGGAAAACCACAAACCCTGAAACACTGACTACCTCACATTGCTCCGTATCCTTGAACTATAACGCGTAATACAAGCCTCGCGTGGTACTACGCCGACTTATAAGCTGTGCGCAGCGCCTGTCAGATTTGGAATTGATTGTTTGCTTTTATCTCTCTCTGCTCCTAGCGGAACTGTCATCTCTGACTTGTCATTGAGCACGTTTAAGCTCATGTGTTTGCAGTGTTTGAATAAAAATCCTTCTTGTTTCTATGACCTACTGTGTCTCTGTGCAAATCTGTGACTCAAGCGTGACAAGTGGTACCAGGAGTGGGTACGTACTCACGTATTGTCAAGCGTGACAATATATATATACTGTATACAGTATACTAGGCACAGTGTCTGTCAAAGACCAGCAATAGAATTCTTTTAAAAGTAATCTCATAAAACTTGCTTCTTAGACTCTGCCCGGTTTTCTAGTTCCTGTCTCTTAACAAGCATCCTACGCCTTTGCTCTTCCTCGTGTGTCCCACACTTGCACTTCCCCTTTCGTTGTGTCACAAAAGCCAAACTGACTAATCACACCAAAGCTAAATTGAACAATCAGATTGATCAGAAGGAGTGGACCCACAGATGTTAGTTTTTTATTATCTCTATATAAATAAAATCCAACGTCTGTCTGTCTGTATGTCTGTCCACTTTTCACGAGAGAATTATTTAACAGATTTAGATTGGGTTTTTTTCTATAATTTCCTTGAACATTCTGATTGATTTTGCAAATCTCATCACGCTAAGTATCATAATTCGCTTGCAGCACCAAATTATTTGCGCAAATCCAAGAGAGACGCAGCGGGCCAAGTGGAGGGGGACAGGGCCCTCCTCACTCACGCACCAGCCTCAGGGTGTATCTTACATCCGCTTAGCTAGCGAACAAGAGAACTACATAATGGATTTAGATTGTTTTTTATTCTAGAATTTGCTTGAACATTCCAGTTGATTTCGGGACTTCTCTAATCGTGCTAAAAATAGAGGTTCGCTTGCAGGAGCGATATATTCACACTAATCTGAGAGAAAGGCTGCAGGCCAAGGGGAGGAGGAAGCTTGACGTCAGGAATGGGGAGTCCGTCTACCACTGCGGTTTGGAGTGTACCATGCCTCCGCTTAGCTAGTGATACCTTTTTGTTTATTGATTTTTGAAGTTTGTCCTGTTTCACTACTCTGCAGGTGGAACCACGGGGAGTGGCTAGTATAGTATATATATTTGTGTATAGATAAAATATATATATATGCTATATATACAGTGTATACAGTATATACATAACGTACAATTACTATAGTAGTTGAAAAAGAATAAAAGCTGGCAAGTCCATGAAATATTTCAAACAGAGCTAAGTAAAACCACAGTCCCACTGGTGAGTCCAGAAAGTGAACAGACAGCCATAGGAACTGGAAGGAGAAAGGCCCAAAAAGCAGTAATACCAAGTGTAACTAGATGAGAAGTGTTGATGGGTTTGTTTTTTTTGGTGGATTGTGACAATGTTGGTGATGATGATTCCCATGAAGATGTCATGTCATTTTCTAAACTGCTTAGTCCAGATCAGGGTTGTGAGGGGTTCTGGAGTCTGTCACAGCTAGCATAGGGTGCAAAGCAGGAACAAGCCCCAGACATAGCGCAGGGTGAACGCATACACACACACTAGGGCCAATTTAGTGTCACCAATTCATTAACCTGCATATCTTTAGACAGTGGTTGAAAACTGGCATACAAGTTGCACGCATGGTGGACCCAAGACGTGAACCTTGGTCTCCTTACTGTGAGGCCAGCAGCGCTACCACTCTGCCACTTTGCCACCCACCTGTGAAGATGAATTCTTGTAATTCTCTCTCTTTCCTGATTGAAATACTCAGTCCTTTTAAAATTATGCAATGTAGGATTGCATGGAAAGAAAAAAGGGAAATCCTTCCTTCTTAAAGTTGTAAATGCTATAGATGATGGACATAACAGCCTTTCCAGTACGTGATTCTTGTAGAATGAAAAATGTCAACAAATAACAATACTTAAATAAGAAGACAAACAGATGTAACTTTTCGTGTGTTCCTGCTACAAATTCAACAAGAACTATACAAACATGGCATGTTTCAAATTGTGAAGAATTGAATTTGCATAAAATCAAACATAGTTTCATGACATTAGAATAGTATCATATTGTGAGTTTTGAGCTGTAAAATAAAATATTAAAATACAATTCAAAACTGATATCACAGGTCTGTTTCTGAGAACATTAGTCAATTCATATTTCAGTTTACTCGGAACATATAAAGCGAAAAGTCTGTGTTTTCCAAATGAACCCAATTTTGTTTTTAATCTATAAATTGTACAAAAAGTATAAAATCTTCTAATCCTCCAAAGCTGCATATTCTCATACTGGACAAGGTATGCCAATGTGCTCTCGAGGACCTTATGCAGCTAAAAATGGCATAAAGCAGGTGGTTTATTGTAACGACATATTAGTGTGGTGAGCCGCAGTTTACATTGTGCGTATTGTGCTGATGATTAACAACTGCACTCAAGTCAAATTCATGATTAAGCACAAGGGCTCATGTTTCCTAATTTATTTTTGGTAAAGCAACCAACCTTGACTGGGACTGAACAGGTTGCAGCTGGCTTTCCTTAGGCGCTGTCTCTCAGCACCACTTACTGCAAAGATTTTTCTTTGGTCCCAGAGCAAGCTTGACATTCATTTTGTTTCCTAGCTTTGGATAATCTACCTGCTGCTTCAGGATCCACCTAACCCTCCAGTATCCGAAAATATAAACTGAAAACCTTAAGTTAGCCACTGCAGTTTACTGTATGTAAGCATTAATTGACTTACAGAGACCTAAGATCACAGTTTATAGCTTGGTAACCTGCACACAAAAAATGGATTGAAGCACATAAAATGAGCACAGACCTCTACCCAAAAAATCACAAGGGTCTTTAAATTCATATTAATTACTGTACAGACTATAATTAAAATGTAGCCCCTGAAGAAAACACGCAGCCATGAAAGCTCCTTGATGCATTAAGCCTTCTCGTGTTGATTTTCTGGGCATGTGTGATGTTTCTGAAATGACCTCCATAGGAATGGCCTCAATATTTCATTACTTTATGCTGTGTTGCTTTTCAGCAATGTAATGAGGTGGTGTGAATAATTTCAAATTACTATTTTTTTATTTGCAATTTGAATTTGTCAAGCTGTAAATACTACCTATGGAATTAATCAGCGTGGCTAATATGCAGGAGTCCTTCCGCTGAAAGACCTGAAGCGCATAGTCTGGTGAGCTCAACAGAAAAAGACCAACATTAAGCAGATGCCACTGTATGCAATGCCATTAACTCTAAAATGCAATTAAGGTTTACTGGTTGTTTTTATTAAACATTTCTCTTTCTGTTGTACACAAATGATTTAAAATATTCAGGGAATTTTTTTAATAAATTTCCTGGCTCTACATCAATAAAGATGCCTCTGGCTACAGCAAGTTAAACAAAAAATGTGATTTCTGTACTTGTAGCTTTCTTCTGTTTTGTCCATCTCATACCTTTTATAGCAATCTGGCTTGTGCATCTGAAAGTAATAGAAATGTGGAACAAATCCACATATTCTGCACTTTTAAACTGAGGCAAGAAGAGCACACGCTGAAATTAAGAATGCATGTGGCATGAAGAAGCCGAATTATCCTTCATTCCTTGTTCTGAGCCCACCTCTGTAGCATCACGCACATGGAATCAATGGTGGAGGGGGAGCCAGTGAAATATACGGCACTCGATGCCAGTCTCTTAGGGACTTGACCGCATTGATTTGTGCAGTTTCTTCATGCCAAATTAATTTCTGTTTTTCTGGTCCATTTATTTTAACATTATTTTTGTGACGTTAGCATTGTGCAGTTTTTTTTTGCCTTTTTTTCTTGTTTGCCCTTCCATTTTGGGTGCTTTTTCTGGGGGTTCTGCTGGTCAGGTGGTTCGGATGGAGCAGGCAGCATTAGATATTTCAGCTTTACTTTTAAGAGGAGATGCTCATTAAAACAATCATCAATGTCATCACTGAATTCAGGGAACCAGCTTTCTTTGGGGTTTTCAGGCTGTCATTTTGATTTCTCATTGCTGATCTTTGCTTAAATCTCCTGAAATGTATTTGCGCCAGGGCTACAGCAGAGTTCTACTTTGTCCCTCACTCCTTTTTCTATATCAGATTTTTAATCTGATTTATTCTTACCATTTTATCCTAATGTGTGTTTGCCTGCATGAGTGTAGATAAGACTCCCGGGGTCCAGCCGTCACTAAGCTCTCAGCTACCTTGATTAGGTGCTCTGGAATCAGATCTATAAACTCGGCTCTTTAACTCTCTTTGTAAGGCTTCTGTTAGGTGGTCGGTTAGGATTTTGGATTTCCTGATTCTAACTTCTGATTTGCTCTTTTAGGATTTCGTGTTTTGGATTGGGTGGACTTCTGGTTTCAAAGTTTTTTTATTTTTCTGTTTGATTTTTTTTTTTTTGAGGAACATTAAATTTAGATTTTTTTAAATTTCTTTAAAAAGTTGTATTTTGTATTAAGAATTTTAAGTTATTAAATTGATTTACTTAATAAATGTAATTAAACACTACAAAGTTAATTGTAGGCTAGGTCTTTTGGTAGTTTTAACCTCCAATTTTGGGCAATACAATGGTTTGTAGCTCTGCCTCTCCAAATACAAATCCTTGCATAAACTAATATATATATATATGTATAATATATAAATATATTTAGTAGGGGGCTTTGCTCCCTCCTCGCTTCACTCGCCAACCCCCAGGCCTGCGCTATGCGCTAGCCTCTTTGCGGTTCTGCCACTCGCATATGGGGATGACGATGTACAATTTAAACAGATTTTTATTTTCATGGGAATTGTTACATATCAACGCAACATATAACTACCTGTGATTTTGTTTTGTTTCTTTCTCTATTAAATAAAACAACTTTCTCAAATGTTTGGCTCTGAGATTTGTTAATTGTCTTTGTAAAAGCTATTCTAATGGGAACTGTTAATGTTTTAATACGAATGGCATATCAAGATCTCCTTTGTTGTCTAATGTTATCCACGGAAAATGTAATACATTACCTTTCTTGGATACATCCTTCTTTCTACAGTAATTCGTGTGGTGGAAGACCAGACGGTGTTATTGGTTGTAGATGTTGTTTTCATCTTCTGCACAATCACCACCAACTGTTTCAGCATAGTATTAGGATATGCGTTTAACCAATCAACATTTTTGGTGTTAATTCTTTTGATTCCCTCAGTGTTAGGATTGCCTGTGTACTAATTTTTTCTGTTGATAGCCCTTCATGATGAAATTCTTCAGTAAGATTTGGACATAATAGGTCATCTTTAATTGGGAGCTTAAAGTGAGGAAAACGTTAAAATTTATAAGACCTAAGAGTGCAGGAAGTATGTCTGACAAAAGCATTCACACGAATGAGAGGTGAAAGGATCATGATCTTGTAGGAAAATGTCTGAGTGTGGAGTTGGGTGTGACTTGAAAAAATCTCAAGGCAAAAGTTGCAAATTCTTCTGATAAATGTTCAATTCTCTCTCTGAAATACGTAATATCTTCGGCAGAATCCATTTCACCGGCAGTAGTAAGCTTTTCTCTAATTAATTCTTGTGCTATTGATTCACCAATCAATAACTAAGAGGGTGTGTTAGAGCCCACCCTCTCAACTTTGACGAGTGAAAGTGAGTCGTATTTCATGATGGTTTGGAGGAATGTTACAGACAAAATTAATTAAATAAATAAGCAACAAAAAACATATTTCGTGACACATTTATTTATTTATGCTCTTATTTCATGATATATTTATTAATTTAGGCACTCATTTCATGACACATTTATTTATTTATACTCACATTTCACAGTATTTTTATTTATTTGTGCATTTATTTATTTATCTATTTAATTTTGTTCGAAATATTCTTCCATAAGTTTCCACTCTAGAAGTGTGAAGTATTGTGTAGTCATTGAAAATGTACACTAATCTGGAACTTATTTTTCAAGGAAAACTATCTAAGAACAATATATAAGAAGGTTGAAGAGATAAAAGACCAATGAGGATGCTTTGGACTGAACACTTCAGAAAAGTTTGTGTCAGGATGTTATAAGAAATGTTATAAGAAATCAACATAAATGAAACAGAAGATGCACATATATGTACAATATATGAAACCCAAGATCACATTTACAGCTCATATCCATTCCAGTGTATATGATACTGCACCACTGAACCTTTGAGGAAGACGGTTAAAGAACGACCAGGAGAATAAAAAACCGTCAGGCAAAACCAGGAGTCAAACAAAATAATACTGATAGGAAGTGATCAAAGGCTGAGAAATATTTACAGACGGTCAAAATGTCTAAAGGCAAGAAGGTTTTAAAATGCTGACTGTACTGTGCCACCAGCCAACAATGCTGTAAAGTCATACATCATGGGTCGTGGGTCACATGACTGCCAGTTGTTGTGTGAGATGCGTGAAATATCAAAATGACATCACAGAAAATAAAAATTAAAAAATGACAAAACATGATTCCAGAATCACCCAGAAGAGGTCAGAATGCTATAGTAAGATAACAGAACAGAGTCGGAGCAGTTCTTAAAAAATATTTAATTGATCTAGTTCTTTCATTTCTTGATTCAAAATGCAAGTTATGCTGAGAAAGCTAAGGAAAACAGATATGGGGGTTATGTGACATGAGTCATCCGAGTTGTTTTTCTTTTTCCATGGACGTTGTTCACATCGTTTGCCATTGGACATAATAGGTCGCTATTGTGATCCATTATATCATAAACTGTTTTCTATATTTCTGTGTGAAAATATGACAATACCACTACAAACTACATTGGGTAAGTAACATACTTGTATACAAAATCATATTTTTGAGTGGAGTATTTTGGTCCCATGTCCATTTAAGTCTAGATGAGATCAGGTCATTCAGCGCAACAAAGCTTGCCAGTCCTACCAACTTAATTCTTATAAATAACATTATTTATTTACTGTCTAACACACAACTTGGTAGCATATTCCCTGTGTCTATGATTCTGTTTGAAAAGTAAAACTCCCTAATGTTTGTGCAGAATTTACCCTTTAGCAAGTTTTTAACTGTGTCCTCATGTTCTTGATGAACTCATTTTATTATAACAGTCTAGATCAACTGTACTAATTCCCTTAATAATTTTAAATACTTCAATCATGTCTCCTTTTAATACTCTTTTGCATAAACTGTATAGGCTCAGCTCTTTTAATATTTCCACATAATTCATCCCATGTAGCCCTGGAATCAGCCTAGTTACTCTTCGCTGGACTTATTTCTAGCTCTGCTATAACACTGCACCCTTAATGCTTACAGTAGACACTTCATTAACGGCCTACTCTCACTTTCACTTTTCGTTCTGTCTGTCAGTTGAGTAACTCATTTTAAAGCTGCACTTATATCCTCATGGACTGGCATCTCGTTTTTTTTGTTTTTTGGATTGTGTTATAACAACTTCCCATGCAAATGGCAGCTTACGGGAGGAGGACTGTAGTGTAGCAGGTCCATGGTTTCACAAGAAGTGGTTAACTTTAAATAAATATACACACACCAAGAAGGTGCAGCCACCAATTGGGCATGGGTACGCGTGAGTGCGTTTCACTTCTCAATTAATTTAGGAGCTGGCTGACAATGCCGCATGCTCATGCAGAGGTGGACAGATTAGTCAGGCACCTCAATGATGGCGCAGAGGACGCAGCTTATCACACCTGTGCCCAGGAGCCTGCACGGGACAGAGAGGAGAATAAAAAGAACAAGGAACAGAATGTAAAGGAGGTTAATGGAAGGAGAAAGAAGCAGGCAGAAGACAAGAGAGAGCTGGTGTGTGAGCAAGCGAGAGAGAGGAAAACAGAGATGGCAGATAGATGGCAGGAGAGCCCCTTGAGGGGAGCATGTGACTGATGCTTGGGGTTGCTGAAGTGGATTACTCTGGCCGAGCGGTTTAGGGACATGGAGTGATGTGGTGCTAGATGGTGCAACTCACTGCATAAGTTTGGGAAGGTGGCATGAATCAGCAATGCTTGAAATGGGAGTCCTATTGGGAGCTATGGACAATAGGGACCCAGACCTGGGTTCAAATTGGAAGCCATGCTGGGATCCATGGGACAGCAGAGACAAAGACCTGTGGAAGGAGGATGGCTGAGTCTGTTGGTTTGACATCTGTTTAGGGTGTAAAACCTGAACAGGGTAAGCCGGGAGATGTCCATTTTAAAGGGAAGCACTGGAGAGTTGATTTTAAAGAAAAGGTTCTGTCTTAAGATTTTGACCTCACTTTTATGGATATTTATTTTACTGAGTTTTAACCTCCACTGATGACTGCTTTATGGATTATTTATTTATGGATTTTTGAAAACTGCACTTTTGAATTCTGTTAGTCTGCCAATGCTGGGAGAGAATGCAGAAAAACAGGAAGCATTTACCAATAAAGGACGCATGACAAATTATTGAGTCTAAGGGAGCAAATACACTTACACATGGGTATCAGTGCAGGTGATGAAAATAAAATAAAGCTTTTTTTTCCCTTTGAAGTAAAATGATTCCTAGTCCTGTTATTAGAATGTCTTTCATACACACATTTTATAATTCAAAAAGCAACAACCAGAAGGACAAGTACATGTCAAAGGCAGGAGTTGAGGAAGATCACATTCTGTTTCAGAGCTCTACAATTCAGTCCTTGGAGGGCCACAGTGGCTGAAGGTTTTGTTTTAGCTATTTTCCTAACTAGTAACCAATTACTGCCACTAACGGTGCTTACTTTACACTGACATATTCAATAATTAAATAAAGTAACAATGGATTATTAACGGCAACAATTCAAAAACTGACTGAAGTGAAAACAGAAGGTGTTGCATCCTTCCAGTAAATGAATTTAAGATCCTCGTCCCCCATTAACACCTGGCAATGCACTCACTCTGACACATCAGACATTTGTAGTATCGTTTATTTTCTTTTCCTGAGAACATCATCCAGATGCTTTTTGACCTGAGAGAACTTAGTACATATTGTTAGCTGGCAGCTCATTACAGAAAAAATAAGCAATTTAGGTTTCAAAATCATAACAATTGAACTAAGACAACAAAGTATGCTCCATTAACAGCAGTAATTAGTTACTAATAAAGAATCTGGCTGGAATAAAAACTGCAACCACTTTGTCCAGGAACTGAGATTGAGACCCCCACTCTACATCATGTGAATTACCAGAGTGAGAGACAGAGGACGTTTTTTTCTAAAGAACACAACAGCTGCCATACTGAATTTGTGCCATGTATAAACCCAATGCTTTTGCCACAATAGCAAGCAAGATTAGACTTGACAAGTTTAGGGTTGACAAGTTGTGCAGACAGGACACGAACATACAACCCCAAATTTAAAAATGTGGGGCAGAATGGAAAAGGGAAGGACTTTTAAATTTACTTTACATTCAGTATAAAAACAAGATATCTCATTTTTTATCTATCACCTGCATTGTTTTTTGCACATATAGTCATATGAAAAAGTTTGGGAACCCCTCTCAGCCTGCATAATAATTGACTCTACTTTCAACATAAAAGATAACAGTGGTATGTCTTTGATTTCCTAGGAACATCTGAGTACTGGGGTGTTTTCCAAAAAAAGATTTTTAGTGAAGCAGTATTTAGTTGTATGAAATTAAATCAAATGTGAAAAACTGGCTGTGCAAAAATGTGGGTACCCTTGTAATTTTGCTGATTTGAATACATGTAACTGCTCAATACTGATTACTTGCAACACCCGATTGGTTGGATTAGCTCGTTAAGCCTTGAACTTCATAGACAGGTGTGTCCAATCATGACTAAAGGTATTTAAGGTGGTTAATTGCAAGTTGTGTTTCCCTTTGACTCTCCTCTGAAGAGTGACAGCATGGGATCCTCAAAGCAACTCTCAAAAGATCTGAAAACAAAGATTGTTCAGTATCATGGTTTAGGGGAAGGCTACAAAAAGCTATGTCAGAGGTTTAAACTGTCAGTTTCAACTGTAAGGAATGTAATCAGGAAATGGAAGGCCACAGGCACAGTTGCTGTTAAAAACAGGTCTGGCAGGCCAAGAAAAACACAGGAGCAGCATATGAGCAGGATTGTGAGAATGGTTACAGACAACCCACAGACTACCTGCAAAGACCTGCAAGAACATCTTGCTGCAGATGGTGTATCTGTACATCGTTCTACAATTCAGCGCAATTTACACAAAGAACATCTGTATGGCAGGGTGATGAGAAAGAAGCCCTTTCTGCACTCACGCCACAAACAGAGTCGCTTGTTGTATGCAAATGCTTATTTAGACAAGCCAGATTCATTTTGGAACAAAGTGCTTTGGACTGATGAGACAAAAATTTAGTTATTTGGTCATAACAAAAAGCACTTTGCATGGCGGAAGAAGAACAACGCATTCAAGAAAAACACCTGCTACCTAGTGTCAAATTTGGTGGAGGTTTCATCATGCTGTGGGGCTGTGTGGGCAGTTCATGGATTGGGGCCCTTGTTAAAGTTGAGGGTCGGATGAATTCAACCCAATATCAACAAATTGTTCAGAATAATGTTCAAGCATCAGTCACAAAGTTGAAGTTACAAAGGGGTTGGATATTCCAACAAGACAATGACCCAAAACACAGTTCGAAATCTACAAAGGCATTCATTCAGAGGGAGAAGTACAATGTTCTGGAATGGCCGTCACAGTCCCCTGACTTGAATACAGGTAAAATTCCAATACAACGAACTCCCAGGGACCTAAAACATATTTCGTTATAACAAAAATTCCGTTGTAATGAGATTCTGTATTTGTTACTATAGTGCTTTCTTTAACTTGCACCCAGGCATTTACAATCATTTCAATAGCTTTTTTTTGTGTTAATTTTAATCTTCTCCTGCCTACAAGTTATGCTGACGAGAATTTTTCTCAGCATTTCTTTGTGATAATACATTTTCCCAAAGCACAATTGCAGTGTCTGTGGAAGATTGTTTGTCCATTGCCAGGGCAAAAACAAGCTCATAGCATTACAGTGAAGTGACACAGAAGCAAATCATAAAACAATGGGGTCGCGCTATAAGTCCCTGTCTTGCACCCCAAAAAACAAGGCTGAGTCTCAGTACTTCAGGAAAACCAACTTTATTCAGCTTGAAACAGGAACAGCACATTTATTTATTGTAGCGTGATCTGCCACTCTGCTATACACAGACATAGCAGTCAGGCTGCATCACCCATTGATATCTTTTCTGTTTGCTTTGGCGGGGAGACGCAGCATAGCTGAGAGACGAAGAATATCTTTGAGCCAGCTGTTGCCCCGGCAACGGATAAACAGTCTTCTGTAGACGCAGAGATCGGACTTCGCGATTCTCTTCGGCGTTTCATCCAGTTAGGGGAGGTCAAACCTTTTTACAAACCTCAAATTTTCTTGAATGAGTGCTGCATTAATAGGAATGTTTCTTGAACGAGCATCTCTGAACCACATAAAAACTGCTTTTTCGACATCTTCAAATGCAGCAATTCACATATGTTTCCAACCCGAGATTTTTTTTCTTTTTTGCTCGGTCTTTCAAGAAAGTTGACAGTTCTTTTTTTTTTTTGCCGCAATCGAGAGCTGCAAAAATGTAAAGTTTTTTTTTCTAACATGAACTGTTATCGTGGGCGGCATGGTGGCGCAGTGGTAGCGCTGCTGCCTCGCAGTTAGGAGACCCGGGTTCGCTTCCCGGGTCCTCCCTGCGTGGAGTTTGCATGTTCTCCCCGTGTCTGCGTGGGTTTCCTCCCACAATCCAAAGACATGCAGGTTAGGTGGATTGGCGATTCTAAATTGGCCCTAGTGTGCGCTTGGTGTGTTTGTGTGTGTCCTGCGGTGGGTTGGCACCCTGTCCAGGATTGGTTCCTGCCTTGTGCCCTGTGTTGGCTGGGATTGGCTCCAGCGGACCCCCGTGACCCTATTCGGATTCAGCGGGTTAGAAAATGGATGGATGGATGTTATCGTTTTTTTTTGTGTCTGCTGTTTCTATAGGAGGGTGACAATGAGTTAAATTCCAATGGATGTTTTTTAAATGCTGACGAGCAATAAGCAAAAGGTATCACTGAAAACCGCAGGAAACAAAAAGGGCAAAAAAAAAAACAATATGAGGAAAGTTCGAAGTAAATAAAAAATTACAATGTTTCTGTTTGGGGATCACTGTGCACAACTGAGCTGTGGCCACAGAATTAGCTGCTCTGCGAATGATTCATTCAGGCATTTCAAGTTCTTTTGGGCACTTCGTTATAATGAAAGTATCTGCTGAATGTACTTTGTAGTAACGAGATTTCTATAGACTCGTGTCATATGGGGAAACTTTCGGGACTATAAAAATACTTTGTTGTAATGAAAATTTCATTGTAAAGATATTTGTTATAACGGAATTTTACTTGTATCATCAAAAATCTATGGGATGATTTGAAGCAGGCTGTCCATGCTCGACAGCCATCAAACTTAACTGAACTAAAGAGATTTTGTATGGAAGAATGGTCAAAAATACCTCCATCCAGAATCCAGACACTCATCAAAGGCTATAGGAGGCATCTAGAGGCTGTTATATTTGCAAAAGGAGGCTCAACTAAGTATTGATGTAATATCTCTGTTGGGGTGCCCAAATTTATGCACCTATCTAATTTTGTTATGATGCAAATTGCATATTTTCTGTTAATCCAATAAACTTAATGTCACTGCTGAAATAATACTGTTTACATAAGGCACATCATATTTTAAAAGGTGCTACTTTGAAAGCTCAGCCAATGATAAACAAAAATCCAAAGAATTGAGAGGAGTTCCCAAACTTTTTCATATGACTTTTGTCACAATAATGAGACATGTGAGTCATGAAAAAGGTTTGGGGCAGCCACTCGTATAATTGAGTTCCTGGCTGCAAAGTCGATCAAATGAATAAAGCACTGCTGTGCACAAAACCAAGCCCAAAACAGAACTGAGGGACTAGGGAAAAGGTGTAGGTTTTTAAAGGGGAAGACAGGAAGTGAGATCATAGGGATCGGGCTCATGGTCTTCAGCCATTGGTTCGAGTCCGGATGTGACATCACAGGGGCCGGGGCTGGCAAGGTCTTCTTCCATAGCTTCAGCCCCAGAAATGATGTCAAGAGAGTCAGGTGGGATCTCCCATGAATGGTCTACAGGAAAGGAAGAAAAAGAGTCAGTGCACACTGCCACATCCCGGCATGCTTCGGAACTGCTTTTACTCAAGCCCTTTACCTACCTCCCATGCGCAAGTGTGTGACACTATATACACATACAGTGGTATGAAAAACTATTTGCCCCCTTCCTGATTTCTTATTCTTTTGCATGTTTGTCACACAAAATGTTTCTGATCATCAAACACATTTAACCATTAGTCAAATATAACACAAGTAAACACAAAATGCAGTTTTTAAGTGATGGTTTTTATTATTTAGGGAGAAAAAAATCCAAACCTACATGGCCCTGTGTGAAAAAGGAATTGCCCCCTGAACCTAATAACTGGTTGGGCCACCCTTAGCAGCAATAACTTCAATCAAGCGTTTGCAATAACTTGCAATGAGTCTTTTACAGTGCTCTGGAGGAATTGTGGCCCACTCATCTTTGCAGAATTGTTGTAATTCAGCTTTATTTGAGGGTTTTCTAGCATGAACCGCCTTTTTAAGGTCATGCCATAGCATCTCAATTGGATTCAGGTCAGGACTTTGACTAGGCCACTCCAAAGTCTTCATTTTGTTTTTCTTCAGCCATTCAGAGGTGGATTTGCTGGTGTGTTTTGGGTCATTGTCCTGTTGCAGCACCCAAGATCGCTTCAGCTTGAGTTGACGAACAGATGGCCGGACATTCTCCTTCAGGATTTTTTGGTAGACAGTAGAATTCATGGTTCCATCTATCACAGCAAGCCTTCCAGGTCCTGAAGCAGCAAAACAACCCCAGACCATCACACTACCACCACCATATTTTACTGTTGGTATGATGTTCTTTTTCTGAAATGCTGTGTTCCTTTTACGCCAGATGTAACGGGACATTTGCTTTCCAAAAAGTTCAACTTTTGTCTCATCAGTCCACAAGGTATTTTCCCAAAAGTCTTGGCAATCATTGAGATTTTTTAGCAAAATTGAGACGAGCCCTAATGTTCTTTTGCTTAACAGTGGTTTGCGTCTTGAAATCTGCCATGCAGGCCATTTTGCCCAGTCTCTTTCTTATGGTGGAGTCGTGAACACTGACCTTAATTGAGGCAAGTGAGGCCTGCAGTTCTTTAGACGTTGTCCTGGGGTCTTTTGTGACCTCTCGGATGAGTCGTCTCTGCGCTCTTGGGGTAATTTTGGTCGGCCAGCCACTCCTGGGAAGGTTCACCACTGTTCCATGTTTTTGCCATTTGTGGATAATGGCTCTCACTGTGGTTCGCTGGAGTCCCAAAGCTTTAGAAATGGCTTTATAACCTTTACCAGACTGATAGATCTCAATTACTTCTGTTCTCATTTGTTCCTGAATTTCTTTGGATCTTGGCATGATGTCTAGCTTTTGAGGTGCTTTTGGTCTACTTCTCGGTGTCAGGCAGCTCCTATTTAAGCGATTTCTTGATTGAAACAGGTGTGGCAGTAATCAGGCCTGGTGGTGGCTACGGAAATTGAACTCAGGTGTGATACATCACAGTTAGGTTATTTTTAACAAGGGGCAATTACTTTTCACACAGGGCCATGTAGGTTTGGATTTTCTTTCTCCCTAAATAATAAAAAACATCATTTAAAAACTGCATTTTGTGTTTACTTGTGTTATATTTGACTAATGGTTAAATGTGTTTGATGATCAGAAACATTTTGTGTGACAAACATGCAAAAGAATAAGAAATCAGAAAGGGGGCAAATAGTTTTTCACACCACTGTATTCGGAAATTGATGCTTATAAAGAAGAGATAGTTAGTAGTAGTAGTAGTTTAGGACTAATAACGATGTGAAAAGTTGAAATAAAAGGTGATGTGAAACAGGTGAGGTGATCTTGCTCTATTAAGTAAAGAGCCTCCAGAAAAAAGCCTACTTATTCAAGAGCAAGGAAGGCTTCAGTCTTGACAGTTTGCCAAAAGATGAGTCAGTGACAAAACCGGCACTTTGAGAACAACAGCGTTCCCCACAGAACAATCAGCAGGATTTTGATACTTTCACCCTTTACAGTGCATAAAATGACTGAACAATTCAAGGAATTTGGTCAAATCTTACTGGATAAAGGCCATTTCCCCAGAAGTAAAACAACAAACCACATTCTTCCCAGATTACGTGCCTGGCTGCATAAGCAGAGAGAACAGTGTGACGGACAGCCGGCAGCTCATCCCGGCCAGGATGCCCCTGAGATGGAAGGATGGTGGAAGGCAGTTTTTCCAGGACACTGCCTCTCCCAAAATGCTAGATGGCAGCTCCCCCGGAGTGTAGCGGTGCCCTGAATTCCTGCAGGGCATCCTAGGACTTGGAGTCCGGTTTCTTAGCCTTGTTGGGTGCTGTGGGTACCACCAGGGGGAGCTGTGAAAGGACCTGGGGAGTCATGCTTCTCTTGCAGCTCTAGGAAATCATGAGGACAGAAGCCCCACAGTACTTCCAGGCTGATTAACCGTTAAACTCCTGGAACCAGCTGTAGTCAGTTCCCAATGTAATTTTCCAGCACGCCAGAGCCGAGTATATTTGGCAAAGTACATTCATTGAACGCCACAACCAGCCATAGTCGCTTCCCAGAGCAATTTGCTAGCACGCTGGAGCTGACCAGTTGGTGCCGTATATTTGCTGAGCAGCCAGCTCATGACCACTGCCGTCCCCTGCAGCCTCACTGTCCCTGGGATTCAGCCGCTGCACTAGACTAGCCTACAAGAATCAGCGTTTACCTCTGTGTGCTTGTGTACAGCCAGTTCAAGCACAGTTGGCTCACTGCTTTACTGAATTTCATCAATGGGGTCGTTTGCACCTTGTACATATTGTTCCAGTAGTTTTTTTAAATAGCTTTTACAGTTCATTGGCAGTGTGTAAAATGATCAGTAATTGTGATGCTCTTTGCATGAAAAAAAATGTGTTCCATTAAAATTTTACATTTTCTTTGTGAATTGTGACATTTACTTAAAAAGTGCAGCAAAAAAGTATTTGACGTCCAGGGGTGCTTTAACCTCCAACTATGTGGCAGTTTAAGGGTTAAAGACTTGGGATTCTACCTCTGACCTGGAAGTGCTGGCAAGTCACATGGGAGGAAGAACAGAAGCACTTCTGAGTCAAGGACTATTTAAAGGACTGCTGGAGACCCAGCAAGTGAGCCGGAGTCAGGAGGAGTAGGACAGAGCTTGCTGGGAGGTGTGGTGGAGAAAGAGAGTGATTAGAATTGTGTTTATTAATTGTGTATTTGTGGCTGTGCTGCTTGGGGCATTGTACAAGAAGAAAGAATGAATAAAAAGTAACTTTTTGGTGCTTTTAACCTGTGTTCCTGTGTCTGTCTGTTGGGGTTAAAGGGGGGCAACAGTGACCCCTATCGTCCACTTCTTACAATGGGTATGAGATTGACAGTCCTGATCTGTGTGGCACAAATGACGGCAGTCATGGCCCCAGACTATTACACAAATGTAGACCTGCATAATGGTTTAGCCATGGAAAAGTCTGCTTGCTAAACTGAACCAATGCTTAGGAATGAAAAATAAAAAAGAGATCTTCTAGTATCTTTTTGGTTTCTCCTAGACAATGATAAAATCAAAAAGAAATAAAATGGAGACTTTTCTTTGGACTCATTCTTCTCATATTTTTCTCCTGGTAATAAATACCCCAACATTCTCTCAAGTGTCTCCTCCTGAGTTTCAGCAGAGATCTCAGCAAAGTCATACAATAAAGGGCTCAGATCTTCCAAGTAGTGTCTTGAATTTTTTTTTTTTTACAGTATGAAAGTATTTGCATTGTGTACTCACTTATATATGTTGAAATGCATGGACAAATGTTTTAGTAATTAAACACTTTACTATGATTACAAAACTGTAGTCCGTGCTGTTGGATAATATCATTAGTTGCTCTCATTTATATTGCTGTGCTCCAATTTCTTTCAGTTTCATTCTGGAAGAAAAGGCAGACAGTGTGGCATAGTGGTTAAGATTTTGGACTTCTAATCTTGAGGTTGTGGTCTCAAATCCTAGTGCTTACACTGAGTGACCATGAATAAGTCACTTCATCTGTCTGTGCTCCAATTGGAAAAACATAAGTAATGTAATCAATTGTATCTCAAATACTGTTAATCATCTTAGATAAAATAAGTCAGTTTAATAATAAGTTAAAAAATACAAAGTCTTCAAAGAAGTTAATACAAGACTAGAAAGAGATTTCACAAAATATATCATGATCTTCAATTGAAATTCTCAATTTTGACTCCCTTTACCTCAGTTTTATCTTCTCTTTTCGTCTAAAAACTATTTCTCCAAAGGAATTATAGGAGAACATCTGTGGCAAAGTTTGTTCTTAAATGAAACATAAATGAGAATTTCTTTAAAGTCTCATTAGCCATTGTCACACATGTGCGCTTAGGAGGCAGTCAAGAAGCCTTGAGGTGAGTGAAACATCACAAGATGAAAGGTTGATTTATGGTACTAACACCTCTCTCTCTTTTTCATTATACCAAAAGAAGAAAAATAATCCCATGTACTCACCACATAAACTTCCCAAGATGGCCACCCAACGTCACTTCCACATCTGACCCAAGATAATGACGCCACTTTCCGGTCCCCTGCTGATGACGTCACTTCTGGTTACCGAGGATGACATCGTGTCTGCTCTCCTGAAGATGATGTCACTTCTGTCACTTCAACGATGACATCACTTCCAGTCTCCCGATGATGACGTCACTTCCGTCCACCCGTTACGACGTCATCTCCTGCCACATCATTTCTCTCAGCCATATTTTTTCTCTATAAAAACGCCATGTCACTATATCCATCTGTCAATTGCTTTCTTGAGTTTTTTTTATCACTTTTTCAAATATTTCTTTGCTTTGTCCACTGGACATTATACTGGGACATTCCACAACTCTTTGTGCATTGTGGAAAAATCCTTTATTCACGACACCATTAAAGATCAACCTTTGAGCTTTAAAATTTTATTATGGAAATTTGTGTCCCAAGTGCCCAAATGCTTAGTCAGTGTTTTTAACAGAAATGGTGATGTGGCACAGTGGAAAACATTTGACTGTCCCAGCTTATTGGAGCGTGTTGTCATCAGATCTGACATGGGTGTATATTAAAAAAAAAAACAACTATAAACACAAGGCAAAACTTCAAATAATGTTTTGTTGTGGTGTTTTCAAGATAGTAAAGGCGGACTAGAATGTATAAATCACTACTTTTCTGCTTTGCTTACCATTTTCCATACTGTCACAACTTTTTCTAATTCTCAAAGTACAGTAGTCTAAAATGGCCATAGGCTGAATACAGCACATCGACAAGTAAGAGGTCAGAAAACCCCACAGAAAAGACAGCGTAGAGACAATTACTTGCAATAGCTGCTCTGATGGTTGGCTCTTATAAGATGTACCTTGTAATGTTCATAAACACAGACACTGACATGCATAAAAGTACATACACATACATCACAGTGACACATATTAGTAGTATACACTAGCAACACTATTACAGGGTGCTGCCTCAGACAAGAACACATTTCCAAAGCAAAGAACATAAAATAAACAAAATCCAGAAGCAAATAAAATTGTACACATAAGACAATATTGTTTTTTCCCAACCTTTTTACAATTAAAGTTTGTTTTGTTTGTTGTATCAGGTCCCTTTCATCAACAGAAGGTTCTAGCCAAACGGCCTGTAAAAATCAGATAGGACATGGCATTGCACTTTTAAACACACACACTTGTACTCCTGTCTAAGCTTAATGCCGGGTATTGAGTTACACTACACTTGCCAAAATCATCTGCATCTTTTGATGTTTAAAAATAATTCACACAAAAGTATTGGGTTTCTAAAGTAAAAGTGCAGCATCTCACCAATAATCCATCTGACTTTATCCCTATTGACTCATCTGACATTTTGACACTTGGAATAAACTTTTATTCATGAAATGGACAGTTAAATTGCTTAAAATGAGAAAAAATATAAATCACACAGTATCCTAAGCATAGTCTGCGGTGAAAGATTGAAAAGGGAGCACTTGTTAACAATCAGAAGACGTCATTTTCCAGATGGTCTGGAACCAAGCAAGGAAAATAAACACATTCTAACAATGTAGATATGCTGTCTAGTCATCTTTAGTGATAATCATCAAAATTGTCTGGTGAATGTTTACAATTGAATCTTTTATATTCATTTTCTCACTAAAATTCTTAAAGCCAAATGACTGGTACTTTGAACATTAAAAGGCATTGTAACTATGGACCATAAAGCTAAATCTAAAGTCATTAGAATAATAACAATAACTAAATGTAAACCAAAACCCTGTTTGCTTCAAATTCCCTCATTGAGTATTAGTCAATTAATTCCTCAGTTCTAATGTTTCCATTTTTGAACAAAATGTACAACTGTTCTTCATTTAACTAAAATAGCAAAAATGTCTTCAAGGATAAATGTCTTGTCATAAGAGGTTTAAACATATTTGGGTCTGCTCAATTAATTAGGGGCTTAATCTAAAGTCAAGACCTACATCTTCTTGTTGCAAAAGTAAACACATAAGAAAAATAAATACATTCCATTTCGAGCTTGTATATATAGTCATGATTTGCTCCATCTGCTCCTAAGGCCTGCATGAAAGTGCAGAGCATTTTACTGCAAACAAATGATGCCATTAAACTTGTATTTCTCTCTGTTTTATCAGAATTTTTGATATCCAAGAAGGTCTAGAGGATACTGGCAGATAGCCATGCTCATTGAAGTACTGGTGTACAATACATCCCCAAACACCCACAAAACTATGTCAGGCTTAAAGTAATGTACTGTCTGAAAGATGGTTCTGGCATTTGTAAACTGGACTCAACGGACTTCACACTGGGGACGCTTACTCAAGAGACTTCTGTGCATCATCTTGGAGACTGGGAAGGCGTAATCTGCTGAAAAAAATACTGTACTTGGAAATCACTGTTCAGATGAGATTGTTGTTTGATGGTGGTTTTGGAGTGACTCTGTCCTGAAATATTTCATAGTTTGATTCCCACGCTCAGATTCTTTGGTATGTAGACCCACAACTATGTTCTCCACCCCTTCTCTTGTACTCTTATACTTGCACTCACTTGGCCTTGAAGGAGACACAACTATGGATTGACTGCTCCTCTGTTGCACTTCTCCTATTTGAGAATGTCTCCTCCATTCACAATACTCCAGGCAGCAAGGCAGAGCAACAGGGCAAGGAAGGGGCAGCAGGCAATACATTTTTATTTAATTATTATAATCATAAACATTCTTAAGCACTTCTAATGTGCCACAATGTGAAACCAAATACAAAGGTACAGCAAATGGGTGAGGAAAATCAATAAAAACAACCTGGAAATATTCAGGAACAGTTATATGTGACGCAGACTGACACACACAATATGTGAGGTTTTGAGCCTCTTAAGGTCACATTGTTGGTCTCATGACATGTGTCTTCTTGATGGCTATGTTCTTCTTTCTCCTCCTCCTTCCTAGCTCTTCTATATCTCTTCCTGCATTAAACTGATGTTTACCAGCTTGTTTAATGCATGTGAATCAAAGGACCACCATCCTGGCTCATCTGAGGTACATAATACCACTCTGGAACAAAATTGGGCATTGGCAGTAATCATGCCCTCTTCCTTTCCTTCCACAGAGCCAAGAAGACACCCACTGAGGGCAGCTGACTCTACCTCTTTCAGTCCTCAGCCTATAAGTCTGGAGACTGCCAGAATGTGGTGCCATTCTGTGATCAGATCATCCTGCAGGATGATGCTCCATCCTTTTGACCAAAGTTCAGAGAAGGCATTGCTTCAACCTTAAGAGGCATCCTAAATTTGTTTTGTTTTTGTATCTGCAATAGAGCGTCAGTTTGTTTAAAGTATTAGAAAGAGTCATCAAAATTAAATAGGGATGGCTATGTTGGCACCCCAAAATTTATTCTTTCCACCCTTACCCCCTCTGAAACGTCATTTTGACAGACCGTGTCAGCAAATGTGCATAAAGTGTGCCTCCACGAAGATAACCAATGGTTTGAGAGCTTTGCTTTTACTCATGTGGAAAATCCCAAAAATGAACATGTTGCCATTTCAAGTTCTGACCTTTCTGCAAAAGCTGTCTGTTTGCTCTTCTGACTGCACAAAATCCCCTCATGTAAAACTACCTTCTGTCCTCACTAACACTTCCTCTTTTATGTGGTGAGCTACACTGTTTTACTGAGATCAGACGTTTAAGCACTTACAGTTTTAAACATACAGCTATAACAACATACAACTATAATCCTTCTCAACAGTTTAAAGAGTATGAAGTATAACATAATAAAATTACATGCCCTTCAATCATATATAGACATATTAATTTAAGCAGAACATATGTTGGCACAGCTTTAGTACTATTGTCCTGGAGACTTCCTAGAAACCCAGCCTTGTCACCACATATGTAGAGTGTCCTCCCTGTTTTTTTAGAAATTCCATTTTACATCCTGCTAAAGAGGTGCATGCTAGGCCAGCTACTGACTCTAAATGAGCTTCGCAGAGCTGACTGCAGGTGTGTGTGTGTGTGTGTGTGAGTGGGGCTATTCACAGCTGGCTCCTGCTTTATATTCAGCATTGCCAGGATTGGCTGTGGCCCAGTCAGAATTTACTATGCACTTTGGAAAAGCGTCCAGCATACAAGAAGTTGCTTGAGACAGCCATGTTTGTAGCATCACGGTGGTTACATTTCAAAGTGCATGTGGCCCTATGATAACCTCTTTTTCCTCATCAAAAGAGGGCCTGGATAATGGTATGATTGCTACCTATAGCAATCATATAGATGAGCAAACATACCACATGCACTTCAGAACAGGTAGTCCACCTGAAGCTAAGCATGTTGTGACATGGCCAGTTCTTGGATAGGAAACCAACCAGGGAAAGATTGGGTTGCTACTTGAAGATGTATTGGCGAGACCAGCAGGGGCGCTTACCCTGTGGTCTAAATGTGAATCCCAGTGCCCCAGTGCAGTGACGAGGACGCTGTGCTGTAAAAATGGGGTTGTCCTTTGGATGAGACAAAAGTCAAAAAATCAAAGTTCTGACTCTATATGGTCATAAAAGATCCATGGGCATCCTTTATTAAGAGTAGGGTGTATCCTGACATCCTGGCTAAATTGCCCAGTACGGCCTAGTCATTCTGGCCCCTTAATCATCCCCTGTCTTTAATTTGCTATCTCTCCTTCACCCCTTCACCACTTATCAGCCAATGTGTAGTGAGCATACTGATGCAAAAATGGCTGCCATTGCATCTTCAAGGTGGATGCTGCACATGGGTGCTGGTTGAAGTGACCCCCCACTCATTATGAAAAGCGCTTTGAGTAGGGAGAAAAGTGTTATATCAATGTAAATAATTATTATTATCATTATTTCTAGGATTTTGAGTGCTTTTTCTGTTTGTGTTTTGTTTGAGTACTGTATGTTTATACCATTCTGTTTATTTTGATTTGAGATGTTTGTAACTATTCGTTATAAAAGGTAAGTGTAGAAAGTATCATTGAGCGAAGAAAATTCCTATACATTCTATGCAGAGTTGTCATTTAATTTTTTTCCAGTCTGTCCTTTGGAATCTTTTTGCCACATTATGATGTCCCTTGTGTTTTGGCCTCTGTTTTTATTTAAACTAAACTGACAAAGATGCCCTTTTTGTGTGACCAGAAAATATATTATTTTATGGGTCTGCTGGCAATAATAACTGTATTGGATGCTTTTATTGTTGTCTAGTATGCAACACACTGCCTGAATAAAAAAAAAACTTTGGACAGTGAAGAGTTGGACTGAATGGCCCAAAAGGACAAGCAAGTAAGCAAACAAGCAAGAGTTTGATGCTGAAGGTAATGAATAAGTCATTACTAAACTCCAAAAGGAAAAACAAAAATCAAAGTAAAAAGCATAACTCAAATGGTCATGGCCAAGTAACAAAACAAGATATCAAAAAAGCTAAAAGTACCTGCTTATGATATAGGTATGTAATAACTTTATTAACCTTTTATGCATAGTTATACTTGCTCTAGGACTTGTTTTGAGAATTTTCTGAGTTAGATAATTCAATAGTGGATTTGTTTTTTTTGATTCTCCTAATGTTTGTATAATATTTTTGTACTGCTTTGTCCACCATTTTGAATTCTTAATCATCACCACTATTTACCTAACCTGTTGTTAGGGTTCATGTTGCCAGGGATGTGGCCTCAAAGGAGCATGTATGGTTTAAAGTTTGGCTGTAGGTGCACATCCTTATTCAATCTGCAGTTTCAAAACATCTTTCAAACCTTTTGCCTGAAATTTACTAATTTATTGCTTTTTGGTCCAGACATCTTGCTTTTTTGTATGACCTCGATTTTGTCTCACATTTTGGTTTTGCTGCTGTACTGTCATCTCCTGTTTTGACTCCATTTTTGCCTGAGCTTGCCTCTGCTGGTTCTCTCTAAAATTACCTTTGTAAGTTTGCTGACATAACAGAACCAAGAGCAAATATTTTTATTTGTATTGAAATACTTAGATTTAAAACCTTTCAAAAAGTTTTACAGGTAACACTGTCATGACATCATATGTCATGCAACATGAGTCACATGGACAGCAACCATGGGAATCATGAACAATGTGATGGTAAAACATTACAAAATGGCATCATCCATATTAAAACACAATGCTGTCATGGTAAAACTAAAATAATAAAAAAAATGATAATAATGATATAAAAATAGTATTAAAATTCTATTACTCACAGCAGAGTCCTCATATTGGGCTCCAAATGTGAGCATCTGTGAGCAAATCACAGCAAAATTAATTAGATAAAAAAACAGCAAAGTAACTGCAAAGACACTAAAATGCCTTGGATGATCATAATATGCAACAACAGGTGTAAGAGCCATTTGCTGGTTATTTAAGTTAAATTAAATGTTTGCCTATATATTAGTGCATAGTTTATGGGAGGTTCTTACAACCCCCACAAGTTGAATTGAATTTTTAATATTTTGCCTCTCTCAGTTTACTGTCACCTTTATTTTGTCAATTAATATTGTTTTTATTAGTGATTTTTGTGATGTTATTCTGCGGCCATTTTGTGGATTATTTTGGGGCATCCATCTCAGTATCTAGTGATGTTGCTGGCACCCATTGCCATCACGTGATCATATGACACTGGCCACATGCATGATTTGTGACATCATCACTGCTACACCATTTAAATCAGCATCGTACTAATCCTAAAACGGAAGAGTTTGAATTTAAAAAAAAGATCAACTTAGTGCATGGAGTTAGTAAATTTAAAAGATTTCCAGGGATTAAAACATTGTCTCGACATCTCCTCTGTTTACCTCAAATGGGATCCTGCAGCCAGAGGAGACGTCCTTCTGACAGGCACAGCCAACCTTTTAACTGGCTGGGGGCCCTTGATGCCATCAGGGTGCCACACTTTGCCTTTCCTCACCTTGCCTTGTTCCTCTGACTCCCACTGCTATTCCCTGGCCTTACGTGAGAGCCCTCCTGACTCCAGCTCCCTTGAACTGCTCAGCCAAAGTGACCGACCCTCTTCAGTCATCTCAAGCATCAGCCACACGCTCCTTCTCAGGGCTCTCTACCCATCAAGCTGCAAGCATCCACTCTAGCACACACTGGGGTCTCCCAATCCTAACGTCTCTATTCTTCATTCCTTTAATCTCCATCTTTCTTTTCTTTCTCTATTCTGAAGCCCCTTCTCTGCTGTGCAGGCTTCTTTTATACTGATAAATCCGGTGCAAGTGTGACCCTCCGCCCACTCCAAGGTGTGAATGAGACACCCGACTGATTCGCTTGCAATTGCATTTGAGTGTTTGATCAGCCAAGCACCACAATCAACCCTGGAGCGGTGTGTACTCACACACACCTTCACCCGTTCAGAGACTGCACACTCCATACTTATTTATTTAAAACTGTACTTTACCACAGACACTTATGATACTGTAACCCTGGGACACATCAAGGAATTGTCCTGCTTTCCTACCTCTTTACCCACTACACAATGTTACTTCCAATATAATAAAAGCACTTGCCATCTACAGACCATCATAAGCTGTATTAATAATGAAGGGTTCACCGACAAAAGCGCGATAGACATATGAACCCTGACAAAACCGCGATGGACAAATGAGCGCCGACAAACCCGCTAACTGGTTTTCGACAAATGTGCGCCGACAAAATCGCCACGACAAAATCGCGAGAGAGGCCAAGAGAGTGGGACACATATGTGTGCATTATGTACACATTATGTGCTAGGTTATAACTGTTATAACTGCTGATGGAATGCCGCGAACAAATAACTCAGTCGAGGGTTGGCATAATGCGTCGTATACAAATTACCAGCAGTCAGGCAGCCAGCAAGTCTAAATACGCTCAACTATCAAGACGTCTTGCTGCAATTCTTCCTACATATGCAGGGCGTGATCTTAAGGACTATCTGCATGCCGTGCTGATGGCATGCCACGTCTCATATGATTGACTTCTAAAATAAATATTATTATATATGCTTTAAACTAGTAATTCATGTTTAATGAAACTTTCTTGATTTTTTCGGCGCGATTTTGACGCCGCATTTAATCGGCGCTATTTTGTTGGCGCTCATATGTCTATCACGTGAATGTCGGGTCACAATAAGGAAGACAAAGTTCAGTACAGGAGGCTTGTGGAGGACCTTGTCTTGTGGTACACAAAGAACCCCATATACAGCTTAATATCAGCAAGACAACAGAGTTGGTTTTGGACATCTGGCATGCCAAAGAACCTCTGAGACCAGTCGCCGTTCATGGGGTGGACATGGAAGTGGTGCAGAGCTACAGGTACCTAGGGGTTCACATGAACAACATACTGGACTCATCTGACAACACAGTAGCACAGTGCAAGAAGAGCCAGAACAGACTGTACTTCCTAGGGAGACTTGGGTCTTTTAAAGCTTGCAGCAAGCTACTGGAGATGTTTTACCAGTCTGAAGCAGCCAGTGTATTGTTCTGCATTGTGGACTCCTGGAGGCTCTGTCTTGGAGCACTTTTACATTATGACACACAATCTATGGACATGAACTAAACTGCAGTGTGCTTTTGAACTGCATTTTAAACTGACAATAAAATTGACTGCCATAGTGAAAAGCAATAAATTAATTGGTTGATATGTTTTTAATTAGAACACGGTAAATCCATGCCAAAATCAATGTTCCATTTGCATAAGTATTGAATTTCAGTGCACGTAACACGATAGGTTGCATTTAATTTTGGCATGGATAATCTTCCATAAATTAGTGCATATAATATTTGAATATTATAATCTTGATTAACCCCATTCCATTCCACGTGGATAAACAAGAAGACAATCGCGTTGTCTAGTGGTATTTCAGGTTACTGTGCCATTACTTGCAATTGTTCATTTCAAAATGAGTATTTCTCCTTAACTGTTCGTGTATCCAGCGGGGGCAAGATCATTCACTAATAGGTACACATTCTTATAAGTCTGTTCTACAAAAATGGCAGCTGTCCTGTCTTTGTCATATGTGCAACGTCTCCTCGTGTTCACACTGATTTATTTTTGGCACTCAGGTTACCTCCCACATCCCACAGACATGAACATTATCTTGATTGGTGACTCCTTATTGACCCAATTTAAAGGAGTGTAGTCTGTCAGGTTTGAAAAATAACAGAACACATGTATTTTTTAATCAATTTCTTGTAAAGTTTCACCAAATTTGTTGTTCTTTACCAATATAAATACCATGTTTTCATTATCTGTGTACATTTGTTACTATTAAGTTAAAATGAAGATATATAGAAACAA
The DNA here is from genome assembly GCF_016835505.1 of Polypterus senegalus. Lineage (NCBI taxonomy): Eukaryota > Metazoa > Chordata > Cladistia > Polypteriformes > Polypteridae > Polypterus > Polypterus senegalus. The sequence continues at coordinate 67,597,646 of NC_053168.1, read as the reverse complement.
AAATTTAGATAGATAGATAGATAGATAGATAGATAGATAGATAGATAGATAGATACTTTATTAATCCCAAGGGGAAATTCATATACTCCAGCAGCAGCATACTGATAAAAAACAATATGTAATAAAATCAAACAATTTAATGCACATCAGTTTAACTAATACCTGCACTGACATTTTACAATAATTAATAGTGGGCATGAAGGATAAAACAATCTGGACTACATGCTACATCATCAGAAGACGAATGCCCACACTGTGACACAAGTCCAATTTAAAGTCACCCCAAAAGTGCACACAGAGGAGATCTGGGGAAGTCTCTGACGGACAAATCTTAGAAAGGGAGGATTTCACACAGGTAATAAATAACCTGAACTAAAATACAAATTACTGAAGATTTGAGGCAGCGGTGACAATCAATGCACCTTCCTCCTAATCTAGTAATCAATGTCTTTTTAAGATTGTTATGAATGTAGTGGACATTTTGCAGGAATTTGTATGTCTGATTCCTAAGAGAGGGGAAAAAAACACACAATGCATTGATTACAGTTTACTAGAAGAATAGACTGGAAATAATGAGTTTAGTAGAAATGCAGTAATAACAGTAGTCCTGTAGGACCAACATTAAGAACCACTTATTTAAGATTTAGATTTTTGGTTGATTCTGTTGTAGTCAGAATGAATGGACACTAGATGGCCCCAAAACAAGGCTTTGGTGGTAACAAAAGGAATAAGACGAACTTATAAAATACAGTATACTAGTATACTGTATACCTCTAGATGACATGTCTATCTATCTATCTATCTATCTATCTATCTATCTATCTATCTATCTATCTATTTATCTATCTATCTACATAATACATAAATATATTATCCAAAGGCTTTGACTATCTTTTCTGTCTTTTTCCTCCTGTTTTCTATTCAGATTTTGTCCTTAAATGAGCAGTGAACGGGCTTGAATCCACAATGGCTCAGATTCATGCCCTAATTACAGATTTACTTAACCTGTGTGTGCTCCAGTTGCGATTCTATTCATCTAAATTTCTTTTAGGAAGTCACTCAGCATGAAAGACTTTGAAAAATCAAATAGTCAAGAAAAAAGCTATCAAACAGCTAGCAAGCGAGATTATTTTGTGAGGGCAGAAAAAAGATCAGGCTTTCAATACAGATGGTGAATAGGGTTTGCTGAGATAGTCTCCAGGTTCCCCATGACACTGGATAAGCAGGTTTAGAAGATGGAAGGATGGGTGGTATTTCCTCCATTTCTAATATATTTATAACAGTTCATCTTCAGTTTTATTTTTTGGTTGATAGGCATGACTGTTACTTTTGTGTCCATATATGAACTCAAATCAAGTTTTCAGTGACTACAGTGATACTTTAAATCTTTGATTTTTGTTTACACCACTTTTCAGTAGCAGTGCTGTTATCCTGCTGGTCTACTTACAGTACCACATGTTTCAAAGAAGACTAGTCTTCTACAATCAGAAAAGCAGAAATTCATCAAAGTTTCTCAGTATACTATTATTGCCATACAGTCTTATAGAGTACATTTAGTGCCAATGACCAATCCATACACTGGTTCTTGCCGAATGTAGATTACCTGTTATGAGGGATAGAGGGCACTTTTGGAATAACACCAAGCCCAGAATAATGCCAAGGAAGGCAAACGTATTAAGTAACAGATGTTTATTAATAAATAGAAAACAGAAAGGGAGTAACAGAGAAAATTAAGGGTAAACAGTAATGGAGGCCAAATAATAAGACTCTGAAAGGCTCCTTTGGCCCTCCTGAGCCTGGTCCCGGACTTGAGCATCAAACAACAATATACTTTCTCTTTACTTTATTTTTTCTCCCACCATTGAAATGCTTGTCACCATCTCTCGTTCCACTTCCACATTGACCTGCTTTCGGTCTTGGACACGGCGTCAAACCCTTCCCAGAATCACTATATGGTCCTATTTTTGCTCAAATTTTGCACTCTTTGTAGCCTTAAAAGGTCAATTCTCCTTGCCAGGCCACGCTATCCATTACTGGAATATCTGCCCTCTTGTTCTATTGGAGAATCATGGCATGTTTACACTAGAGCATGCTTTTTTTCTTTTGGTAATGATTCCTCTATTGTAGTCCTTCTGGGGATTCCAACACATTTACAAGACATTACTGCATTGGACTACAAAATTGGTGTTGCCATTGCCGTACATTATTTATATGTATCATCTGAAGCTGCCTAAAATTCCAGTCCTCACTGAATGTCCCCCACTATGCTAATGATAAAAAAGTGAATCTGAAGTCAGCCTGCCTGTGTGCCATTAACACATTCATTGCATGTCAAAATGTTTTTGTGTACACATCCTAATGTCATAAAGGACTGTTAAAAAATATACACTTGTTAGCTTTGTTTCTTTTGCAAGTACCTGCAGAATTATAGTGTAAAAGAAAATATTATTAATAGCTACATATATAGGCTAGCTCACTGATCCAGCAGCCTTGGCTTGAATCCCACACTTGCTCATTGTCCATTCTCCTCATGCCTACACAAGTCTTCTCTACATACTTCAATTTAGTTTTGCATCCCAAAGTCATGTAAGATAGATTAAGTGCTAATTCTAAACTGGTCATTTTTTGTGTGCATGTGCCTATGTGTACCGCAAAGGATTCTCACCCTCTTATTAGTTTTTTTCTGCATTGTGCCCAATGCTGCCTGGATAGACTGTGCTCCCATATTCCTGTTCTTGAGCAGGGTTCAGAAAAACAGCTATAGAAAATGAGTGAATGAAGGATTCAATTAATAAATTAAAACGAACAAATGAATGTAACAAATGTGCCTAAACTCTCTGCCATTCTAAGTTGTAGTCAAGCTGTAACTACCTAGCCTGAAAAAAAAAACAGTAAGAGAAATAATAAAACATGATGATGATGGCTCCATCTGTCTGGGTAGACAATAGACCTGGCTGGATATGCAGCAGAGTTACCTGTGGCTGAGCAAGCCGATTCTTGAGTGGTAGTTCTTGTCACCAATGCTTATGGTTGCAGTTGGGTGCTTGCTGTCACAGATTTTCTCCTCTCTGTTTTCTCTGACCACAGTTAGGTTCTCTTCTCCTCTGCCATGGTGGTGCCTAAATGTACAACCTTGCCACCAGGCATAGGCAATAATACAATACAATACAATTTATTTTTGTATAGCCGAAAATCACACAAGAAGTGCCCCAATGGGCTTAAACAGGCCCTGCCTCTTGACAGCCCCCCAGCCTTGACTCTCTAAGAAGACAAGGAAAATCTCCCAAAAAACCCTTGTAGGGAAAAAAATGGAAAAAACCTTGGCAAAGGCAGTTCAAAAAGAGACCCCTTTCCAGGTAGGGTGGGCATGCAGTGGATGTCAAAAAGAAGGGGGTCAATACAATACAATACACAGAACAGAACAAATCCTCAATACAGTATAAAAATAAAAAATTTTACAAGTATGGAGCAGAATTTAACAGTAGATTATATCACATAATATGATTTGGATTTGTTTAGAGTCCTGGAGACCTCAGCCATCAAGCTGCCTCCCCCATTTGGCCATTCCACAGCTGAAACAGTGCTAGGCCAGCCAATCTGATGATAGGACACCTCTACCTCACGATTCCTGCGATCCTTCATCAGGGATGACTTTACCTTATGCAGGCAAAACAACGTGGTAGGTGGGCCGTGGCACCAAGTGTCACATTTAAGTACCGAGGGGACAAACAGAATAGGTGAGGGTTAGTAACAAATTATAGCTATCATGTTATTTATGTTTTAGTGCTAATTACTAACAACAGAGATGCAGTCTATACAGTTAATCAGCAGCTCTAGTCAGGATATGCTAAACGGAAGTAGTGAGTCTTCAGTCGGGTTTTAAAAGCTGAGACCAAAGGGGCATCTCTTAATATAAAATAGACATAATAAAAAGACAATAACAAATGAAATAACATTCTCAAGTACAATACAAAATTTAATGATTCAGCTTTGTAAGCTACATTCATTTTTATAATGAAATGAATAAAAGGTTAACAAACTTCAGAAATACATTTGTTTCCAATAGATGTGTCAATCAATCATTCTGTCATTCATTCATTTTCCCGGTGCTGCATCACAGAGTATAGTCAGACTGAATTGAGCAACAAAGATTGAACCAACAATGCATAGGATATCAGCCCATTGCAGGGCACACTCATATTCACTCACTCTCAGTCCAATTCAGAGTTATCAGTTAATGCAACATAACCATCATGGGCACACTGGAGTACCTGAAAAAAAAAACAGGGAGACCAAACAGATGATACACAGTAAGGAAACTGCAAACCAAATCCTGGCTCCTGGGCGCCTCTGCTGTGTTTTGGGTGTTGAGTTTTGTTTGTTATTACATGGAAAAGTGGAACTATTTCACAATATCATAGATGTCAGGGTCATAATGATCTCCTTTAGACATCTAGTGATATTGACTCTGTTAGCCCCATATTGCCTATTGTCAATAAATGTGCTCTACTGAATATTTTGGAACATACTTTACGTCTCTCTAGTTCATAAATGTGTATTGTCCTTTTGTTAGGTTTTAGTATGGGAATTTAAAAATACTACCTTGTCTTGTGAAAGAAACATCTGCTTGATTGGTAGTTATGGGTCAGTTCTGGAGCCTAGTAGTTGACTTACTTGCTGATATGTGATGTAATTTGTTTATTTTTGCTTTGTATTGTCTGTTATCTCAAAATAAATCCATTGTGTTTGAACTCACTTTCAGGCTGGAAGCTTTTCTTGTGAGTACTGCACGGAATGGATTTTTATTGGCACTCTTGTCTGTTTCAACCAAAGAGATGAAAAAATGGATGACATGTTTTCAAAGATTGCTAATAACATATATTTACACTTTATCATTGTGTTGTGATAGATCTTCCATCATCTCAGATTGTTTCTGTTACCACATATATTGTGGAAATTCCTAACCAAGAATTACCTAAACAAGTTGCATATATTTTTTTTAGTTTAAAAGATGATAAAAAAATATTTTTATTAAAAGTAGGACCAAACTAAAATCCCCATGCAGAATTTTAAGATACTTTGGTTATTCATTTTAAGTTGTTTTAAAATGTACCTATATCACTGATACCTTTATCCAAGGCAACTTACCACATTTATGATACAATCAGTTACATTTCTGTTGGTTTTACAACTGAAACCCAGGCAGGTCAATTGACTTGCTCATGGCCACACATTATCAGTAGCACGATTCAAACCCGCAATCATAACAGCTACACCACACTGCATAACAGCTACACCACACTGCCTGCTGTCATAGTATAAATTTTAACACATAGTCTTTCCCAATATAATTACGGAATGTGAAAACAAAAGAAAACCTCTTTTTCCCTCAGATAATTTAAGTCCAACAAGGTATCTATTTAATGATGGCATTAGATAATTTTAAGATAATATCATAATAGAAATCAAGAGGCCAGGTGTCTTTCCATCTTCAGCTTTATTATTACTTAGTTCTTTATTCATATCAGCCTTAGATGCACTCCGTCTGTGCTTGTTCTAACAAACCTCTGACTCCAGAATCATTAAATGTGTCTATAGCAAGGCCGACACTTACTGCATATCTATGGCAATTAAATTATGTAGGCTTATAAAGGAGGAAAGCTGATCAGCAGTGAGTGTTAAAAAAAAGAAAAAGTCAAAGACCTATCTAAGCTAAACCATTTATACAGGCTATGAGCAAGTAAATCTGTTAAATCTGGTTCATGTGTTGATTTTTGGCAAGCAAGAAAAATATAACTCCAGGGACTCCTGTGCTTCTACATTTTTTACTCTAAGGCTTCATGTTACAGTGTCTTCATACATTGTTCAAGTGCACTGACCTTGATCTATCCCTAATTGAAAAGAAGAAAAGCCATAAGTAAAGGCTGCTATGGCTGGGTCAGAGCCATGTAATATTCTTTAGAGAATACAAATCATATACTGCTTGTGAGCCCCCCACAAACACCACCACTTAGCCTGTCTCCTAAGAGTCTCTAAACAGGACTTCCTAGTAAATCCTCCCTCTCTCCATCTATTGAGTCTGCCTCAATCTTAAATCATTGACACCCACCTTTTTCTGCAACTTGATTACTTGAATTTTCAGACCTTGAAGAAAGTGCATTTTGAATATAGTGAAACTGGAGAGCGCTAAATATTAGAAAACGGGGCCTTAGGGAGCTCAGCATCTCACTGACGAACAAACTGAATTGACAAAAGAACTCTACTGTCCTTATTATTTTGTTGTTGAGATGTGTTGTAAGCATGCTTGCAAAAAGGAGAACATTACATAATTTTATCAACGGATACCTCTAATTAAAAAGCTGCATAAAAGAAAATAACATACCACTCACAAATCCAATTAATGGTGCACAGGGCTGGGCTTATGCTTGCATCACTGGGTTCCAATTCACCAAATGGCTCACTCACACATAAAACTACAGAGACAATGTAGTATCACTAATCAACTTACAATGCATATCTTTGTTGATGTGGAATGGAAATTAAAGTAAACAGAGAAAAAGCCCACGCAGACATGAAAAGAGCATCCAGACTCCACTCAGACAACAACTGGGTGAGGGATTCAAACCCAGGAGGCTGTGATGCAGCAGCATTGTCTGCTACACAAATGTGCTACCACATACTGTAAAATAAAGTGTTTTGCAAATTTGAAATAACACAGTTTGCAAGCTCGAATGTTTCCCATTTATTGCATGTATTGTGCATATGGTGTTGGAGAAAAGGGAATTGTGGTGCATTTCTCTTCTCTTCTCCTCTCTTCTCTTCTCTTCATCAGACAAGGGAGACAAGGAAGAAGAATAGATTGCACAAACAAAAGGAAGAGAGGTGCCAAGGCAGGTTTCATAGATCCACATTTTTATAGGATGGATGCCCATCTTTGCTATAGGAGACAAGTCTCAACTGCGTCACCCTATCTGTCACTAGGAGTAATCCGATGATTTCTTGGTCCTTTAACACTGTTATTCAAAAAGATTTTATTTTAAAATGTAATAAATTATTTTAGTAAATTTTCATCTATCCATCTATCTGTTTCTGTGTCAGCTCAAAGTTGAGGGAGTGGGAACCATTCCCAGTAGCATTTTAATCAAAACTATTTTTTTGCAATATATTTTATGAGTAAAATCTATAATTTCATATTCCTGTACTCAATCTGTGTTTTGTGTACATTTTCTATATGGTGTAATTTTAGCTTTCTTAATCGATGTTATCTGTATGTAAATGCCAGAACACTCCCAAATCACTCCTGTGACTCCTATGAATATGTTCTCAGCAGACTTATTTAGTATGTGTCACATTCAAGTCCTTGGGAGACAAAGACATATTTTGTGGAAGAAACATTCAGACTTTAAAGGACAGTTCCTTACGTGCAACAATGTAAAGGAAACACTGGAGAAGTACATTTTTATTTAATTGAATCAAAAGATCAATGTTAGGACAAAACAATTTCAAGGTTACAAGGTAAGATTTTTTTTAACTTGTGTCACACACGTGCGCATAGGGGGAAGCTGAATGGACCAAGTGAAGGTAATTCCGTGGCAGGCCAGGCATGTCTCTGTTGTTTCTGCAGACCAAATACGGGGAATTCTGCCTGATTCAACTTTGAAGACACTAATTTCAATTCCGTCCTCAAGACTGAAGTCACTTCTGATCATTGGGTTAAGACTGACGTCACTTCCGGTTCTGGGGCCAAGAACGACATCACTTCTGGTTGTGGGGCCAAAAACATCACTTCCAGCTCCAGCCCTCAATGACATCACGTCTGGTTCCCTGCCCTATATAACAGACCACTTCCTTCTCAGTTCAGTTCAATCTTGGACACCAAACAATTCACTTCAAGTGTGACTTTTTATACCCTTTTTGCAGCCATGGATAATATACGGATGGCTGCCCCAACCTTTTTGTGTTTGTCGAGGCTGATTATTTTACACTTGTAACACTTGCTGGCCACTGACTTGACTTGATCATGGTGCAGAAGAATGGCGACATGTTTCATGTTGAAATGCAAGTGTGAATTTTATTGTACTCCATCATTTAACAGTGACTTCCAGAAAAACACTTATATTTTTTTATAATAAAATAATAATAATTTAGATAATGTTTAAACAAGTCATACCTTAGTGGGCCTCAATGTATCATCATTTTAACTCACAAGCAGTCATGAACAAAATGATTTGTGTGAAATTGAAATTAGGAGAAATTTGTGACATTCATACAAGAAAAAAGCCATTCAATTCCTGTCTGGAATAATTTTCATGCATTAATTCCAAATGGATTTAATATATAAAAAGCATCTCCATTGGAAAAAAGAAATCACTCAATTAATTTTCTGTCTCGTCAAGACTTTTTGTCGAGCCATTAGTTGTGTGTTGTGGTAGTATGTACTATGACGACCACTTTGTCAATCATGATGAAAGTTTTTGCAATTGCAAGCCTAAAGATGCTCAAATTCAAACAAGCAATCTGAACACATACCACACAGAAAATGTGTAAAAGAACAGTGGGCTTACTCTTCTCTTCCTATGGCTCTTAGTTTCTTCTCATTCATCATCCCATCAGGAACATTGTTGCTTTCTTTTGGTGTAAAGCACCTCCTCTTTCCTCTCACTGTTCTGCATTTTAAATATTCACCCATTACATACTTCTAGCTATATGTAAGTATGACCATTTTGACTTCTACTTTATTGATTTTAAATGTGCACTTAACATCTATTACCTTCCTGCTATTAGATTTTATAGCCTGCTGTACACTGTTTGTACAAGAGGTGAAAACTTTATTAGGCTGCCCTTCCCACATAATTGATTCTAGTCAGTGCCCACTTTATGAAGGAAATATTTTATTGCCATAATGTTGTTCGGTGCATGGCTTTTGTTTGGTAAAGTTCACATAAATTAATCATCCGCACAAGTATAAACTGTAACAACAACTGGAATCATCATTCCCCAAAGCCAACTTAATGTAAATGTACACCAATCAGCCACAACTTTAAAACCAATGGCTGTTGAAGTGAATAACATTGATTGTCTCGTTGCAATGGCACCTGTCAAGGGGTGGGGTATATTTGGCAGCAAGTGAACAATCAGAGTTCTTTAAGGTGGTGTGCTGGAAGCAGGGAGAACAGGCAAGTGTTAGGATCTGGACAACTTTGACAAGAGACAAAATATGATGGCTAGACAACTGGGTCAGAGCATAATCAAAATGGCAGGTTTGATGTTTAGTACCTATCAAAAATGGTTCAAGGAAGGACAAGTTGTGAAACAGCGACAGGTTCACGGGTATCCAAGGCTCATTCACGCATGTGGTAAGCGTAGAACAGCTTGTCTTCTCCAACCCCACAAAAGATATACTATAGCGTAAATTGTTGAAAAACTTTATGTATGAGAGAACAGTGTCAGAATACAGATTGCATTTCAGTTTGCTGTGTATGGAGCTGTGCAGCCCCAGACTGGTTAGAATGGCCATGATGACCCCTGTTCACTGCTGAAAGTGCCTACAATGGACGTGTGAGCATCACAACTGGTCCATGGATAATGCACCCTACCACATTGAAAAGGTTGTTCATAGACATGACAAAGAGTTCAAGATGTTAACTTGGCCTCCAAATTCCCAAGATCTCAATCTATTCAAGCCTCTGTGAGACGTGCTGGAAAAACAAATCCGATCAATGGAGGCCCCACATCCCATCTTACAATACTTGAAGGATCTGCTGCTAACGTCTTGTGGAGTCTATGCCCTGATGGGTCAGAACTGTTTTGGTGACATGAAGAGAACCTACACATTTATATGAAAAAGGTTTGGCGCCCTGTTATGCTTAGAAAATGATATGGTATGGTTTTAATGTTAATGTGGCTGATCAGTGTATGTTTGTGTTATTTCCAGTGTGCCTGACTACTGTAATGTGTTATTCACTGACTGCTCAAATTGCTGTTTATGCTGCTTTCATTTTAGATAGATAGATAGATACTTTATTAATCCCAAGGAAAATTCACATAATCCAGCAGCAGCATACTGATAAAAATATATATATATATTAAAACACTGTTGCAAGAATTATTACTCAAAACAGAATATATGAACATTAGCCCTTAGCTAAGCTTAGAGCTGATTTCAAAAGTCTTAGTTTAATATTTAAAGCCTTAAATGGCCAAAGCCTTGCTTACTTATCTGATTTTAATATTCTTAAAAACCAGAGCACACATTAAGAACTCAATATGCTAGATTCCAAACATTTATAAAATAACAGTGGGAGGTTGAGCTTTTAGTTACAGGGCCCCAAAGCTGTGGAATGACCTGCCTGCTAATAAAAGAGGTGCCTTTTCAGTCTTGACTTTTAAATCCTGTTTGAAGTCTCACTACTTTAGTCTAGCACACCCTGACTAGAGCTGCTGTTTAACTTTGCGCACTGCAACTCTGTTTTGTTAGTCATTTGTACAAAGGTATAAATAATACAATATGTATTAACTGTTATTAACTGTTACTAACCCTGCTCTATTCTGTTTCTCTTCTCAGTATCTTGATGTGATACTTGGTGTCACTGATTTAATGCCAAGCTACTCTACTGCTTATGGAAAAATCATTTCAGATAAAGGAACATTGGAATCATTGGATGGATGGATTATCTCATAAGATTGGATGGCCCATAGAATGTTGAGGAGGGTGTAGGTGGCTAGCTGGTGTCCAGGACTCTAATTGTGTCGGACTTATCTTTGATGTTCTCTCATACAATATTCATCTCCACCATTGACAATTGACCATAGTTTAGCAATTAATTAATGGACAGATATTGTGGGTTTCCATTTTTGTTAATGAGTTCCTGCTTTGTTTTCTGGTACATTTTAACAATTCTGTATCTATATATGTATTAATTCTGTATTTAGTAATTAGTATAATCTATATGTGTTCACAGCATCTCATACCAAAAATAAGTTGTATTGTATGTGTGGTGATATGTTCATCAGATTGTTAAACTTGACTGATGAAGTCAAAATGATAGGTTTTATCATCTCACTGCTTGTTGGTAAGTAGTTTCATGAAATTGGCTAACCCTTGTTTTTATTGACCTAAGACATTTTCCTGATGTAAGAAGAATTAACTAAGTCTAGGCAGTATGCAATGGATCACAAAATGGTGTGCATTTGGGGGACAGCTTTAATGCTCAGATAACAGTAATTTCCTGCTGTAACACCAGAAAGCACTGTTAACTGATATTTTTATCTTCCTCTCTCTGCAAACCAGGGGCCTCATGTATAAATGGTGCATACACACAAAAATGTTGTGTATGTCTGTTTCCACGCTAACATCACGATGTATAAAAACTAAACTTGGTGTAAAGCCATGCACATTTTCACACCACCTAAATCCTTGGCGTACACAAGTTCTCCACTCAGTTTTGCAAAATGGCGGCACCCAGCATCAAAGCAGTGTTTTTGTTCCAGTGTGGTTTCCCTTTCTTTTTTAGATGCACATCCCTGACGGCTTTATCAAATACACTGAAATTAACCGCATATTGTTTATTAGTTTAACGCATTTGATTGTAATTAACCCGTAACAATATAAGGAATGCCCAAACTATTCCAAATACCATAGCTGCTTTAGCATTGTTACTCTCAACTATTTATCCCACTGTATCTGAGTGTAGAATCACAGCTCTACAGCAGCTGATCGGAAAGAGAATTATCAGAATTCAATCAGTCCATCAAGTGCTCCTTATAGAACTATTTGTACTTATAAGTACAATACCTCACTGTAAACATATAATATTGCACAACCTGAGCCACTTTATAAAGCGCATACAGTAATCCCTCCTCCTTGCATTCCAGACCCCCCCGCGATAGGTGAAAATCCGCGAAGTAGAAACCATATGTTTCTATGGTTATTTTTATATATTTTAAGCCCTTATAAACTCTCCCACACTATTTATAAATATTCCCCACAGAGTTATACAGCATAATCCCTTTGTATTCTCTTAGATATTAGGTAAGATTCATTGAAATTATGTATATAAACACACTGTTTATATACAGTAAAACCTAAATATTATTTTAAAGATATTGAGTGTCTCCGACAGCACATATGTTACAGCCATTACGATAGACATGCCACCAGCAATAAATACGTACAATACAAGAAAAATAGTATACAGTAAATGTGTGTACAGTGACACTAAACGCACGTACATGTACTAAGTACTGTAAGTAGAAAATTAATTATGGTTACTCACCAACAATGACACGATGACTTGTCCGATAACAATGAGTTTTATTTTACTGCACAACAAAGGAGAGCGTTACAGTTCTTAAAGGAGCCACTTCAGGCGATTGTGTAGCACTGCCATTGTTCTTCTTCTGGCAGTCTTCAATGCAAATCCCTAAAGCAGATTCCATCCAGACTACTGCCTTATTACATCCACTTACAACTCGTTTTGCACCCTGGTTAAAAGGACACTGCGGCTGAAGATCTTATATTCCTTTCCTACTTTTTAAATAAAAAGAATCGTAGCCTTCAACAAATCCAAAACGTTTATCTTTTCAGCAATCATTAACATCTGCCGTTTGCACTTGGGCACGGCCCCTAAAGCAGTAGCAGATCGTTTTGGAGCCATAATGAAGGGCTTGACTATGCACAAAGATAAACACAAAAGAGCACAAAAGTTAACTCTTTACACAGCGAAACATGTTGATGCTGAATGAGCGAGACGAGACTTCCTGGTTAACACTGCATTCAGCACGCAGGAACTTAACTGCATGCTCTGATTGGTTAGCTTCTCAGTCAGGAGAACTTAACTGCGTGCTCTGATTGGTTAGCTTCTCAGTCATCCGCCAATAGCGTCCCTTGTATGAAATCAACTGGGCAAACCAACTGAGGAAGCATGTACAGGAAGTAAAAAGACACATTGTCCGCAGAACCCGCAAAGCAGCGAAAAATCCACGTTATATATTTAGTTATGCTTTCATATAAAATCTGCGATAGAGCGAAACCGCGAAAGTCAAAGCGCGATATAGCGAGGTATTACTGTATTTACATATGATGATGATTTCATTTTTAAGATGAAATGCAGCAAAATATGTTTTTTACATTATACATATCAAATTTTAACATCATTTAAATAATCTATATTGTTAATAATTAAACATGTGAGGACACGGTGGACATCGGTAGCGACGAGCTGGTGCTCCATTCAGGGATTGTTCCTTCCTCGTGCTGTATTTTTGCGGGGACTGTGCAACACTGGAAGGATAGATGGATGGAATAATTAAACATGTACTTCAAAGATATTTCAATGTTCCTTAAAAGTTTTGAAGAATCTGCATTCTAAGCTTACAGATGGCTTAACGTCTATTACAGAGCTGATTGTGTGGCGATTGGGTACTTGGAGAAAGAAAAGGAAGGAAAGGAATTCGGAGGTTAGTACGTTTGAAAGAGACAGTACTGCTGCAATAAATTATTTCATTGAAGGTAGCGCACAGCGCAGCAAGCATCTTGCGTGAGGCAGAAGCAATCTTTGGATGGGGCGCCAGCTCATTACTATCACTGCGCCACCGTGTTCCCATGTTTAATAACATACTTTAATTCTTATCATCATGAAAATTATATCAATTATACATCTCAGTATTTAATTTATTCAGAGAGCTGTAATATCATGAATGTAATGGATTTTGTGTCCTGTTGGAGGAAGAGAAACCTCATTTAAGAAGCACGTAGTGACTCACACACATAGAGCACATAGAAGAACACATAGAAAACAAAGCATTTAATGTGCTACTTTCGTTACGATGGTATTTGAGAAACTAGTAAATTAAATGATTTTAAGATAAAGTTTATGATGTTCTACTTCAATGATAAAATAAACTATGTGATTAAAGTGGAAAGTTTGAGATTAAAATTGGCATTTCAAGCTTTTTTTGCCACTGTGGGCCTATTTTTTCTCTTTTCTCTGTACCCTAATAAGCTTCCATATGACTCTCAGGTGGTGGGTTACGACTCGCCTTTTCACGGCAACTTTGATATCTGACAACTTCTTTTTTATTTTGGGCACTGTGCGACTTTGTAAACTTGAACTTTCCAGTTTCTCTGATACTCTATGTCACTTGATCAACTTCCTTTTGTTGTTTATACCACTGTTTAAACCAACAAATAGTACGTTTTTCCTTGCTTCCACTTGGTATTCGCTGAAATTCTTCTATTTTCCCCGGTGCTTTTGCCATTGTCTTTTCACAGAATGCTAAACTTAAAGGCTATTTATATTGATTTGCATATTCAAAGATGCGTAATTCTAGGAGGAGTTGGGTAGTGGTAGCAGGCGCGTGAATGTGTATTACTTTTCACACTGACCGGGATTTACTGTATGGAGGGGAAGAACGTGGAAGTTAGCATACACATAGATTCATGCATCTGGATTTTTTTGTGCGTATGCACACTTTCGTCCATACGCCATGTTTTAGTATGAATTCTACACACTGCGTTATGCATGAGGCCCCAAAAGATTGACAACCTTACCATTTCTGACGTTACTTCAAGTGTCCACCTACCTGGACCGGCCTGCCAGTAGTTAATATTTCCAGAAGCTCCGCCATTTTGAAGTAGTCTATTCCAGAGGTTTGTGTTTACATGATGTTTATTTACTTTGTCAATGTGCTTATTTTATTTGATTATATGGGGTTAGCCAAGGTAATGACAGAGGTTGGCACAATATGTGCAGAATGATGGGTGGGCTACCATGAGTCAGGTAACAGCTCAATAAAACAGCAATGCCAAAAGACACCTATGAGAAATACACACCTTATGTCTTATCATGGATGTGATATTCAAATTCAAATAAGTGGACTAAGAAGCACAAAACTTTTATTTTATTTTGTGTATCTTGTTACCTCACATTTAAGGGATAATTTTTACATAACAGTTTCAGTGATGCCATTAAGTTATCTTCATACACTTCTGATTCTTAATTGCATGAAATAAAGGCATGTGCTAAATAAAGCAATAGGTTGTAAATGTATCACTTTAAGACTAATAAAAAACGTTTTTAGATAAAACTCAGGTAGTGTCTGATAACATGAGCAACTTTTCAGTAACTTATTAACAAAAATTGCTACTGCATGTTGCAGACCAGTAGCTGGAGAAATCAAAGTGTGTTTTTCTGTTTCTTCTGGATAAAATAATGTAAATGCAAAGCAAGTGGTACTGCCCAGTCCAAGGATGGTTCTTGTGTGGCAGAGTAAATTAGGTCCCAGCAACACTAAAATTAAATTAAGAAGGCTCAGAAAATGCACAGTATGATTTATACTGTTGCCTCATGGATTTAGTGTTTGATGTTCAAATCCCACTTCCAGTTTGTGTCTGTGTGGAGTGTGGGATTTTCTTTTACCTCCCCTAAACTGGGTGTGCTTGCTTAATATGTAATTTGTGAGTGGGCACTGAGGTTTACTGGTGGTCTCTCCATGGATGCTTCCTGCTTTCCATCCAAAGGGGGCTGGATAGGCTGCAACTCTATGTATACTTAAACTGAATTAAGCAGGTTTGGGAATGTTATTTAGGTTCAGTAAATGCATGGAGGCAAAGATAAAAAAGAGTGCAATTCCATTACCAACCATATGATGTCAGTGTTTTATGCCAGCTGGTCATTGGCATTAATATGAACTTCTACATTAGATCTTCAAGGTAAAAACATGTCCATTTATTGCTTTTGAAGTGAATTATTGTTAAAATAACATCATCTTTATTTCTTAGCAATTTCATATAATATATAAACCTCCACTGTTATACACTATCTCCAAACATTTATTTAAGTCATGTAGATCTGCACACATATTGGTCTCAGGTGGCCTTTCATGCTGTATGAGCAGAATCACATGAGTGGGGTCAAGGGTCCCATTAAATTATTGCAGCTGACATTAACATAAGTGCATTCCGCACTCCTTGAGTAATAAAACTCACCCACAAAAAATACATTTTTTTAGTGACTATCTTGGTTAATTAAAAGCAATAGCAATTCTAAACCTCAAAAGCAGTATTAAGGGTTCAGTAAGCTCACAGCTACTAAAACCACTTCACAACATACTGATGTCATATATAGAAGAATGCAATTTGCAATTATTTATGTTATTGTAAGGCCATTTTAAGCCTTGTATTGTCTGTTATACACATTTATGCCACACATTGGACTACTCTAGTCACATTACATGTCTATCTGTTTTCCTGAACCTTCTTATTTTATTTTGGGTCTTTCCACTTCCTAAGCTTATCCCTCCAGCATTAGACACAGAAAACCCCTGAATGAGACACATTTACTCTCAACATGATAGTTTAGAGTTAATGATCAACCTAAAACACAGGTCTTTGGGAAGTAGCCGAAAACTAATTGGCATATGCTCACACTGTACAGTCCATATAAGCTATTGAGAGAGGATTTGGTCAGCAGGAACATTTGAGATTTCTTGACTTCAGAAGTGAGAGTTCACAAAACATTAACATACTTTATGGTCAAATTATTCTGAGGTGCACTTTGCAGTCACATCAGTCACTGGACGTGCTTCACCTCATCTCACTTTATTGTATGTAAGGCATTTTACTGAAAAGCTGAGCCCTGTCAGTGTCAGACAAAGAGCCCCAATGTCACCATACAAATGGAATGGACACTTTTGTATTTAACCGAATAGGTGAGATAATAATAGTCGAAACATTGAAGAAAAAAGAAAATAAAAATATCCAGATTTATTTGTTTTCTTCAGGCTTTGCACCTTTTCCCTAGTTCTCTATTACATTTATTTCTTAAAATGAGGGTTAAATGGAGTTCTGGTTGACATTTTTTATGAATTATATTAGTTATACACTTAATACACCTGATTATGAATTCTGAGCACATATTTGCCCTGTCCTGGGGGATTATCAATAGATGGGCTTTCAGGGACTGTGCTTTAATTATAATACATTTTGCTACTCACCAGGTTGCTGCTACCTAAATTCTTTTGAATTTGCAGAACATATCAGATAGTAAGCTTTCAATTAAGACCAAGTTCGAGGTTCTAGAGATTCAATAAAAGACCTGTAGGGAGAGAAGAAAAAGAGACCATTAGTGGCAGTCCACTTGCTTCTCGCAGTGGCTTATTACAAATCTAGATCAAACCTGTGAAGAGTTCCTCTGACATGCATGTGAGACTATATACAGGGTGTGTGTGTATATATATATATATATAACATCATCTATCTCTCTCTCTCATAGAGAGAGAGAGAGATGTATATAAAAGGCTTTAGAATTACTTATCACAGATCAACAAAGAGATTAAATATACACTCACTGAGCAAATTATTAGGAACACTATACTAATACTGGGTAGGGCCTTCTTTTGCTTCCAAAACAGCCTCAATCACATGGATTGCACAAGATATTAAGATTGTGGCCAATGTTGACATGATTGCATCACACAATTTCTGCAGATTTCTTAACTGCACATTCATTTGCAAATAACCAGTTCTACCACATGTCAAAGGTGTTTCTGTTGGATTTCAGACAAGATGACTAGAAATGTCAAGAAAACTGAACTCATTACCATGTTATGTTCATTAAACTAGTTTGAAACCAATTCTGCTTTGTGACAGGATGCATTATTCTGTCAGATTTAGCCACAAGATGATTGGTAAATTTTGGCCATGAAGGGGGGCACATGGTTAGCAACAATATTCAGATAGGCTGTGGTATTCAAGACAAGAAATAATTGGTTGGTGTTAACACGCCCAAAGTGTGCCAAGAAAACATTCAACACACCATTACACCATCACAACCAGCCTGGACTGTTCACACAAGGCAAATTGCGTACATGGATTCATGCTGTTGGTGGCAGCTGTGTGGCTGGAGTCAATCCTGATGTGGTCTCCTGTTGTTATAGCCTATGCGCCTCAAGGATGTTGTGCATTCTAAGATGTTCTGCTCATCACAGTTGTACAGAGTAGGTATTTGAGTTAGAACATTAGAACATTAAAACAATCTAGATGAAAACAGGCCATTAAGCCCAACAAAGCCCGCCAGTCCTATCCACTTAATTCTTCCGAAAAAACATCAAGTCGAGTTTTGAAAGTCCCTAAAGTCTTACTGTCTAACACACTACTTGGTAGCTTATTCTATTGCTCTTTGTGTAAAGAAAAACTTCATAATGTTTGTGCAAAATTTACCCTTAACAAGTTTCCAACGGTGTCCACGTGTTCTTATTGGACTCATTTTAAAATAATAGTCTTGATCCACTATACTAATTCCCTTGATAATTTTAAACACTTCAATCATGTCACCTCTTAATCTTCTTTTGCTTAAACTGTATAGGCTCAGCTCTTTTAATCTATTCTCATTATTCAACCACTGTAGTCCTGGAATCAGCCTATTTGCTCCTCTCTGGACATTTCCTAGTGCAGCTATGTTCTTTTTGTAGCCTGGAGACCAAAACTGTATACAGTACTCCAGATGAGGCCTCATCAGTGCATTATAAAGCTTGAGAAGAACCTCCTTGGACTTGTACACCACACATCGTGCTATATAACCTAACATTCTGCATTCTTAATGGCTTCTGAACACTGTCGAGAAGTCGATATCTTGTGTCCACTATGACTTGATTTTCCAACAGCCTATTGTGTACTCAAACCTAACATTTTTACTTCCTATGTGTAATACTTTACATGTACTGACATTAAATTTCATCTGCCACAAATCTGCCCAAGCCTGTATACTATCCAAGTCCTTCTGTAATGATATAACGGATTTCAAATGATCTGCTAATCCACCTATCTTGGTACAGTGCATCCGGAAAATATTCACAGCGCATCACTTTTTCCACATTTTGTTATGTTACAGCCTTATTCCAAAATGGGTTAAATTCACTTTTTTCCTCAGAATTCTACACACAACACCCCGTAATAACAACGTGAAAAAAGTTTACTTGAGGTTTTTGCAAATTTATTAAAAATAAAAAAACTGAGAAATCACATGTACATAAGTATTCATAGCCTTTGCCATGAACCAGTTTATTACTTATATTCCTATCTAAATCATATATATATATATATATATATATATATATATATATATATATATATATATATATATAATATATTTAAATATATATTAAAAATAGCAGCGGCCCTAGCACTGACCCCTGTGAAACACTACTTTTAACGTCAGCCAGTTCTGATGAGGTTCCTCATACCATCACCCTCTGCTTACTGTGTCTGAGCCAATTCTACACCCATCCGAACTCCCACTTCTTTTAGTTTGATGCTCAACCTCTCACATGGCACCTTATCTGAGTTACCATAGCCTTTCTGTCAGCTCGAAACAGGCTGGCCATTCTTCTCTGACCTCTCTCTTCAATAAGGCATTTTGATCTGTAGAACTGCTGCTCACTGGATGTTTTTTGTTTCTCATACCATTCTGAGTAAACTCTAGAGACAATTGTGCCTGAAAATCCCAGGAAAATAGGCAGCTACAGAAAAACTCAAACATGCTAGTCTGGCACCAGCAATCATGCCACAGCTGAAATAGATCACATTATTTCCTTATTCTAGTGTTTGTTGTAAACATTAACCGAAGCTGCTGACTTGTATCAACATGATTTTATGCAATGCAACACTTAAACCTAGGACATCCTCACTGAAAGTTGCAATTTTCCCTGGACCTTTGCACATTTTAAACTGAATACTTAAACAGCACAACATGATATTGATGTGATTTTCACGTTGAAAGAATAAGAAATAATTGTGTAACAAAGCAACACCCATTTCAGGTGTTTATGTTGGCTGTAATAATTATTGATATTTTTGAAATATATAAGCTTTTTGAATAAAAATATTTCTTTTGTTTTTCCACTATACAATTCTTTAACAGTTGATCATTTAGAAAACTTGTTCCCTCTTTTCAGAATGCTCATTTTATGATAAACAAAAAGGTCCAAATGACATTTTATGAGGCAAGTAATGATTGAGGAAATGCACCACTCGACCCTTAGTTGTCTCTTAGTGAGCGAGTTACATGTTACAACTGTGTTACTTTCTACATTTTCTATCTTATTTTAATATTATTACTGAACTATTGAGATAATTATCACTGTTCTAAGAATTGTTCTTTTGTAAAAAATTACTTGAGTTTCTCTAAATTGTACATTTAATTTCATAGTAAAATTTCACAAGGAAGCTCAAAAGCAATTTTAAATTTCAGCACATCCGAATTTATAATAAAATGGCACATTTGTGGAGTGTTGTCTCACACCTATAAAGATGTTGTTTCAGATCCCTCAGGTTTGTGTATGGATGGCATATTTTCCCAGTGTCAGTATTGGTTTTCTCATTCTAAATTCCTTCTTCAGGACCAAAAATATAAATTGATTAAAATTTCTAAACTGTGAGTGGCTATATTTGTGATAGACTGACTTCCCATTTAAGATCTGTACCTGCTTTGTGTCCAGTAATGCTTTAACAAGCTAAAGTTCCTAATGATGCTTCATTGGAATCAAATAATTTAGAAAGCAAAATGAGTGAATGAATCAATCAATCAATCGATCAATCAAACAAGCCTCTTGGATGAGTCCTGCATAACCGATATTAAATAGTTTGTTCTTTGCTAAGTCATACTGGAATACTTTACAAAATGTATAAAAATTTGTTGAAGTATTTCAAAAACCATCGCACCCTAAAATTATTAATGATTGGCCATTTAATAGCCGTTATTACTCCAGCAGAAATTCCCCTTCAAAGGGGTAACAAAAAATATTTCCAATACCCTTCTCAAGCTTTTAAAATAATGTTTTCTTTCTAAAGTTTTGGGCACATGTATTTTACAAAGCTAAAAAATACTCCACTATTAATTACAAAATGGTTTTATATACAAATTCAAAAAAATAGGAATATTAATATTCTTCAACAATATTTTATTACTAGCAACTTGCCGCGCTCTACGCTGCGCGTTGGATGACCACAGTTGAAGGGCTCAATCGTAAGGACCTCTCGTCGGGTGTCTCATTGGCACGCTTTTGCCTCTTTCTTTCGTGATCACGGCGTAATCTGTCTTCTCTCTCTGCAAGGGTTTCAGTTGCCTTTTGCTGTGCGGCAGAGACGCGTCGTTGAGTTAATTTGTGTGAATGTTGGGTGTCCATTTCTTGCGAGCGACTGTCAAAAGCCTTTGCCTCTTTGCTTCGTGATCACGCTGTAATGTGTCCTCTCTTGCAGTAGCAGGTTTAGTTGCGTTTCGTTTCGGCATTGTTCCGAATGGTCTCCTCCGTACAAGTGCACATGGGCAGCTGAAGACGGAAAGGCATAGTGGGCATAGTGAAACACACGAATTGGTGACCAGGGGATCCATCCGACTCAGACGCGGGGTTCGAAATACTCAATTGCACATGTTATTTATAATTAATTTTTTTTTTTTTGTTATGAACTTCCCCAAAAGAGTTGATCCCTGTAAATAGTTAATAGTATATGAACAATATAATCTGTTGTAGTACGGGCGTTAATTAGCATCACACCTCATAACCTGCATACACCACGTGTTTGGCTGTAACACCAGAAGTGCGGTGTACGCTGTAAGGGTAGGTTGTGGTTTCTGTTTCTTTTGTGATTTTTTTATTTCATTTTATTGATTATTTAATAGGCAGAGGGGAGAAGACGTTAATGTGACGCTCTGTCTATTTCTTTACTTTTGTTTTAAAAAGATTTTCGGGAACAGGAAAAATAGAAGCAAAGGGGAAAGAACGGAGGGGGGTAAGCAGGAATTCTGAGAGGGGACGGACTGGGGCTTTTCTACGGGGCGGCTATACAGCCAAAAGGAACGCGGACCCGGACATGGACACCGCGCTGGGCTTTTATTATATAAATTACTTTCTTCTGGCCCATTGTATTGATTATAATTTAACAATACCATATTCAGTAAATGTCTTGCTTCTTTACAGCATAATTACATCCCATTTGCAGAGAAGGTCTGACAACATATTGTGAACAGTAAGGGGCGCCACTGACCCCCTAAACCCCAGACACACAAAACCCAACACAACTCAGGATTCAAATGAAAGACTTTTTAATCCACACAGGTCTAATAAGATAGTTAAGACAGTCAATTGTGAAAGAATTTGACAAACACAGGAACAGGTTCGGGGGCAGCCGCCCATATACTTGAAGTAAGCTACCAATGATGAAGGTTTGGTTCAGGTAAAATAGGTCTTAACAGACTTAAGTCCAACAAACGAACTGAGAGACAGGCAAACATGACGGCTTTAAAGTCAGGCAGGGGAAGTGATGTCATCAGGGCAGGAAATTGTAAGTGGTGTCCTTGGGGCCCAGAAGTGATGTCCTCAAATCCAAATTTCCCATGGTCAAACTGCCGATGAAAAGAGAAAGGATCAGTGCACCCTGTTATCCCCTGGTCTGGCATGGAATTACCTTCAATTGAGCACTTTAGCTGCCTCCCATGTGCACTTGTAACACAATATACATACTTTAAATGTGTTCTTTCTCTTTTTCTTCCTCTCCTTCTCTCCTCCAGTGAGTTTTGCCCTCTTCCACCCGACTCTGACTCCCTGAGGTATGGTTGCAGGCTCCTTTCATGTTGGACACAGGAGTACTTCCAGTGGCACGTCGTGGCTTTTTGGAAGCACTTCCGGGTCATATGGAACCCAGAGAGGGCTATTATCTGGATTCCAATTTCAATGCAACCCTGCAGATGTCCAAACTGAGAGTACTTGTAGGGAATACTGCCACCTATTAATTTGGGGGATGAACTGCTCCCAGCATCCCGTTCTTATTAGTCTATTCTTTCCTCTAGCATTCCAGCCAGGACGGGAATTATAAGGCATCTTGACCAGGTAGTGTCCACAACCTGGCCATCCTTCCATTATGGCTTTCCGGTCAGGCAAGAAATCCTTCTCCATCCTGGCCAGGATGCCCGTCCATCCACCAGGGTACCTACAATATCCATTTATCCATTGTCACACATGTACACTTAGGGACCAACTGGAAAGCATATGTAAGCCCATCAATATTATTCCATGTTAGGACAGGGTGCTGTCTCTAATAGTATCTCATTCTTCCCCTACAGCTCCAAGGAGACAATGCCTAGCCCCGCCCCGATGCTGCTGTAAGCCCCACCTCTTCCAGGCCCAGACCTTTAAAAGCAATTTACTAGAAAGAGGGAGGTTGTCTTTGAATCCTGATGGTAGATGAAACCAAGCTCTCTGATAAGGCAGCAATGCTAAACATGTGTTGGTGATTCATTATTCTTCCCTTTTTGTGCAAAGAATTATTCAATTGGATTTTGCCGGCTTGGCTCTCCAACCTTTTACACCCAATTCTGACAAATTCTTCATACCACCAATTTTCCAAAACCAAAGATGTAATTTAATCGCTGTCACTACTGCACTATGTTGGCACAACAAAAACATACAACAACAAAAGTAACCAGGCGAAAAGATGTTTGTTTCCTGCCTTGCGCCCTGTGTTGGCTGGGATTGGCTCCGGCAGATCCCTGTGACCTTGTAGTTAGGATATAACGGGTTGAATAATGGATGGATGGATGGATGGATGTTTGTAAAAGGAAAGTAGATATATTGATGGAAGTACATTCTGGCCTTTTGTTAGTTGAATGGGATAAAAGAGATGTTGGAAGAGAAGCAGGCATTGTCAAGTACCTCTCGGATTTTCAATAAATGAGATGAATTTGTGTGAGAGATTATGGAAAACCTGTTGATTTGGTGGAGGTCTGGCATTGTTCTCTTCAGCAGACAATGGATTGCCATCTATCATTTTATAAACAACTTTAATATTTTTCTCCAGAACAAGATTATATGAGTATCCACATTCAATGTACCCAGACAGGTATAATATATTCTGAAGCAATTAAGTTAAAATTCATTCCTCAGACTCACTCTTTACAAACTTTAATCATTGCTTTCAGTTTTTCAGTGGAATTGTATGCAATCTAGAACCAAAGAAAGTTTCTTTTCACTTTTTAATACTGTCATCTTTTTTTTTTTTTTTTTGCTTATACATACCTTGTTGTATTCAGCTGCTGTAATTAGTAGCTTAAATACCTCTGTCTTTGTACTCTTTCATTTTGTGTAATTTTGCCTGCGTATTCTGGCTCAAACTTTCCATTCATTGCCATGGGTTATTATGTTAGGCTAATAAGCAATATGTGGGCCACCACAAGCATCCCTAATGTATCTGGGTACTTGTCTTTAAAATACATCCCTGAATATCATTGATGTGAGCATCCAGAACAATAATGCCTTCTTATAGGGGTTTCACTACTGCTCTGATTGCTGAATTGTGCAATAAAACCTATAACACTGAATGGGGGGCTGGACTGGGTATCTTATAATAAACCATAACCTTCAGTAGTGTTAATTCACAGTTCATGGCTACAAAGCAGTGCTGTGACAGATATGTGTCTCTGCATGATTTACTTAGTGCAAAGGCACCAAAACAGCCTGAGTCTCAGTCCTGAATTATACAATGTTGACAAGAGCTGGGTTTGATGTGGTCCAGTTAACCACAGAAGCCTCTGTAGTCATTCTTATGAAACACCACAATTCCAAAACGTTTCTTCAGGGCTTCTAGTGAATGATTTACTGAGGAGAACCATCTATTTTGAACTTATCTTGTTTACATTTGCAGTAAAATTCTAGATATATTCTTATTTAACATAGAAGAACAATGCTAATGTGTTCTTAATTCTATCACAGCCTGAAATCTTAATAAAACAAGATAATAAAACATTCACTGGAAAAGTCCTTACAGATACAGTGATTGGTGAATGTCACAAAAACCTTGAGGCCTGAGTAGAAAGGTCAAGGATTCTATAGCTGATCAACAATGCACATTTTGAGTTGAGGTCTGATGGCCTAATGTAGCAATGATGAAAAAGTGAGTGGCAAACTACTGGGTCATTGTGAGAGCACACAGTAAGTTAGCACCTTAACTCTTGATGTGCAGTTTCAATGCTAAATGTAAGGATCTTAAGAAATTGCACTGATATGCTTGATTTAATGAATATTTGGCAGCTGCTTTCAAATAAGCAGTCAAGCAAACTACAGTATGATCGAATATAATGCTAAAATGCAATTATGAAAAAACACATAAATATAAAAGTCCAGCAAAGCTCGCATAACATTTACTCAATGAGACTACAAGGCAGGCCATCAGAAGCCCAGCAAAGTTAGAAAAAGCTTTACACAAAATGAAATCATCTCATCACTATTAAAAGACCAACTTTTTCTGGAATGTTTTCACATGCTGCCTTTTGTTATGGACTAGTCTGTACAGTATTTAGGTACATTTTGTGTTTTGTTGTTACTGTTACTATATAGTTTTAAGTTACTATTTTTCATATTATGTTATATTGTATGCTATGTCTGTTCATTTTGTTTATATTTTTTTAATTGTGCTGTCTCTTTAAGTTTGCATATGTTTCTTGGTTAGTTTGGGTGGAATCTCAGGATGAGGACCTACTCTGTCATCACCACTACTGCCCCCTCCTTCTGGCAATCTAAGCCAGAGAAGAGAAGGCTCAGGAGTAGGATATCATTCAGTTTTTGAAGGAGTTTGTGAGTATTGCTGTCTTAATTTGGATTTTTTTTTTGTTTATCTTAATTTATTTAACTTCTGTTGCTACTTTTCTCTTTCAGATCTGGACTAGTTTGCTGTAGGTTTGCTTTTATGGCAATTTCTTGTTTTTGCTTCTCTTTTGTTCTTTTGAGCAGTTTTGCCTTATAATTCAATTTCATTATAATAAATTCTTTAATTATAAAGATTATCTTCCCTTTTGTGCACAAGCCTGAAGTTTATAGACATCCACCTTCTTGAAGGAATTTTAGCTATATTTTGGGACTTTTAGAGCTATTCTTCTAGCTCCCCTTGATTGAAGCCTGCTATACTTGAAGTCTGCAGGTAGCAGTTTCAAAATTACCTGGATTTGGAGTGAATCTCTTAGGGAAGGCTGTTTAGATTTTTACCTGCATTTATGGTCTTTATAAAAGGACTTGCACCCATTTTGTTATGTTTGAGACACAACATCACAACATAATGATCTCCTACTCCTGAGCCTTCTCTGCTCTGGCTTAAATAACCTGTGGGAGGGTTTAGAAGTGGTGATGTTAGGATGGCCACACCTCCTAGGTTTCCACCCACAAAGAACGAAGAACATAGGCAAACTTAAAGTACACAGTTAAGCAATATTAAACAAAATTGAAAGGGCAAACATAAAAATATGAAATACAGTGATCCCTCGCTATATCACGCTTCGACTTTCGCGGCTTCACTCTATTGCGATTTTTTTCTCATACACGCTTACGTCACTACGCATGCGCTTTCTGAGAACTTTTATCTGAGCCCTACAATGGCTCCTAAATGTGCTGCTTTTTCTAAGCCTTCTGACAATAAAACTAAGCGCCGGAGGAAGATGCTTACTATCCAGGAGAAGGTGAAACTCTTGGATATGATTAAAGATGGCAATACCCTACAAAAGCCTCCTCACGCATATGAAAAGACAGCGCCAGCAACTGCTTATCAAGATGTTCTTCAGCCGCGCACCCAGACACCAACTGCCTACTCCTAGTACTTCTTTACTGAAGACAACAATGCACCTGCTGAAGATACTGCACCACCTCTGAAGACTCTCCTACTGAGGTCGTGCCTTCATAGGTTAGTGGTTGTGTGCAATTAAATGTACAGTACAATAATCTACTATATAAATGCGTTCGGGATTGTCCTTCCGTCCCGTGAGTGCAAAGCGTAGCGGTATTCCGCTTATTACAGACTTACTACTTGCGGCTTGAGGTGCGAAGCGACGCGATGTGAGCAGAGTTCTGCTGCTGTCACCATTCCCTTGCTTTTGTGTCTCCGGAAATAATTAATGTTGATGGAGTACAAATGCCTCACCGCGTAGTAAATATCAGGGGAGATGGTGCTTGCTTATTCTCATCTATAGCTTATTTAGTGCATGAAACTCCGTCTTTAGTGGTACAGATTCGGGCTGACATTGTACGACTTTGGACAGGCACTTGAGGGGATAAAAAAAACTTAGGTTTTCGGGAGACGTTATGAATGGGCACTTTGATGTTCTCATTTCCTACAGTTACATGCCTGATGTACACATGGAGCGCACACAAATTGAGGATAAAAGTCGGTCGCCTTAAAAGGCGAGTGCGCCTAGTAATATGATATTTGTAACATCTAATATGTCTTATTTTCTCTTATTTTGTCTACTATATTGGGTAATACGAGTGTAATGGTGACTAAAGGGTGTTATTTCATGTCTAGAGGGCTCTAATAATGTTAAAAAAACGTATTTAGAAGGTCGTAAACAGGTTTTCTATACTCTAACTGCGAAAATATTCAATTTATAAATAAAGAATCCTACTTCGCGAAAATTCATTTATCACGGTAAAGTCTGGAACGGATTAACCGTGATAAACGAGGGTTCACTGTATACTAATTCAAAACTGACAACAGAAAATAAAATACACATAAATACAGTCTATTACATAACAATTTTCACTTATGCATAGTCATTTTCACCCCAGTTTTGCTCACAATTGTGTAACAGTGAAAAGTGTCCTATGTGGTATAAACATCCATCTACCCTTTCATTTACTAACTTTTTCTAACTTAATCCAGTTCAATGCCTATCCTAGTGTCAGGATACAGGAATCAGCCTTGGGCAGGCAAGGCATACACACAGAAAATCCACTTCTCATAGGCTAATTTAGGGTTGTCAAGTAACCTAATATGGTTATCTTTGGAAAGAACATGCAAACTCCACACAGGTAGTGTGGGAGTTTGGGGCTCTGGAGCCTTGAAGCAGCAATGCTAACCACTATACAATCACTCTACCCAGTGGTGTATACAGCAAAAAAGGCAAATACAACTAATTCCTTATTTTTATTGACTGTATAACAAATAATAGAATTAGCCCCTTGCAGTTAACTCCCTTGTGTGATGTGTTCATGTTCATAAAAGTGCTCATTTTGCTTGTACAATTAACAGTACAATCTCTCACTATAACAGCTCCTAAATGAATGTATGCCTTGTCTCGGGGTGTTTAACTCCGGTCCTGGTGGGATGCAGTGGCTGCAGGTTTTCATTCTAACCATCTTCTTAATTAGTGAGCCATTTTTGCTGCTGATTAACTTGTTTTGCCTTAGATTTAATTGACGTGAATCAGACCCCTTAGTTGTTTCTTTTTCTTTAATGAGCAGCCAAACAATAATGAGATACAAAAAAGCCACCTCATGACCAGCTAACCTGAAAATAAAGAAAGATAAAGGTCTTGGTCATGTTGGTATGTTCAGGTCACCAAAGCATCTTGATAGTGGTGTTAGAAAAAACAGAAAATCAACAGTCTGTTGTAGCAGAATGAGAGCAACAACAAGTAACGATATTCAATAATCGCTTTAATTAACAGCAAGAATTGGCTTCTCATTAAGAAACTGGTTGGAGTGAAATTTGCTGGAGTTGCAGCCAGGATATAATATACGAGTGGCTGCCCCAAATCTTCTCATGTCTCATAGTGCTTTTTGTGACACCAATTTAGTTGGTCATCTGTTGGCTCATTTCACATTTCATTTCTGCTTGGATGCCATTTAATGAAGAAACAAATCAATTCAGAGGACTAAATCCTTAAAAATAGGGCTATTAAAATGAAGGGAAAAGGAGTTAAATAGCAATGAAAACTGCTGATTAGGAAAAGGGTCAGAATGAAAACCTGCAGCCACTGTGGCCCACCAGGACCGGAGTTGGACATCCCTGTCTTAACTAATACCTTTTACTTCTCAAATGTACATGAACCTGTTTCTTTATGTGTCTCTCTCCCTCTTCTGCTTATCTGTTCCCTAATTTGTAAACCACTTGGATTAAAGCAGATGATAATTTGTTCTGATTACTACCTTGACTTTTACACATTCATTAATTAGGGGCAATAAAACAATTTGGCAGCCTACTCTACTACTGTAGTAAATATACCCTTACAGGTGCCAGCAGCATTCCTAGATAACAGCCATATTGAGAGTGAACTGCAATTGCACTGTGATATAATAAGTGACCACTTTATTACATACACTTACTGTACCTAATATCACGCTAACCCCAATTTTCAACTTGGGTAATCTTAGCAGAGATTCTGAGAGGGCAGCCAGAATTTATGTCCATGTATCCAACAGTGGTGTCAGATTACTTGGTGGTGAATTCTATTTCTAACAGGTTGCTCCAACCTATCTAAGGCTGCCATTTAATGAAGAAACAAATCAATTCAGAGGACTGAATCCTTAACAATAGGGATAACTTACCTTATGAGTGCTTCTTCTTCTTCTTCTTTAGGCTGCTCCTGCTAGGGGTCTCCACAGCAGATCATCTTTTTCCATATCTTTGTGTCCTCTGCATCTTGTTCTGTTACACCCATCACCTGCATGTCCTCTCTCACCACATCCATCCACATTACTTTCCTCCTCTTCTCCTGCATCCGGGCACATCTCCCCCCTCTTCTTCTCCTTCTTCGGCCAAGAGTAGCCCAATTTCTGCCAGCGCCCTGTTGGCTAACAGTACTGGTGGCAGTCGTTGTTAACATGGGGCTCAACCGATCCGGTATGGAAATTTGTATTGTTGTCTGCATATTGATTTGGCAAAATTTTACACCGGATGCCCTTCCTGACATAACCCTCCCCATTAACTGGCATGTTTGTAGAATTTTAAGACTTTTCTACCCTTCTGCTTTGCAGCATCATACAGGCCAGTGACGCTCACCGTACACATCATGAAAGTCTTTGAGAGACTAGTCTTTCAAATACTTCGCCCCCCAGGTTAAGTCAACACTGGACCCTCTCCAGTTTGCCTACCAAGCAAGGATTGGAGTCGAAGATGCAATAATATACCTGCTGCATAGTGTCTACAGTCACCTAGACAAGCCAGGAGGAACTCTCAGGATTATGTTCTTTGATTTGTCATGTGCCTTTAACACCATCTGGCCAGCCAGACTGGGGAGTAAGCTATCGGAAATGCAGGTGGATGCTCCCTTAGTTTCATGGATCATGGACTATCTGACGGGAAGGTCACAGTTTGTGCAGCTACAGGGCTCTTTGTCTGACACCGTGCTGTGCAGAACTGGTGCTCCACAAGGGACAGTTCTGTCACCATTCCTCTTCACCCTGTAAACTACAGATTTTAGTTACAACACAGAGGGCTGCCATCTGCAGAAATTCTCTGATGACTCTGCAATAGTTGGTAGTATCAGACATAGAGACAAGATGGAATACAGGAAAGTAGTTGATAGGTTTCTTGACTGGTGTGAGCTGAATCAACTGCAGATCAGCACCAGTAAAACTAAAGAACTGGTAATTGATTTAAGAAGACTGATCTTCATCCACTCCCCTGTCTATTAGGGGTATGGAGGTGGAGATTGTTGAGGAGTACAAGTATCTAGGGGTGCATATGGGCAATAAGCTAGACTGGTCCAGGAACTTGCTGGCCATATACAAGAAGGGTCAAAGTAGGCAGTATTTCCCACACAAGCTCAGATCTTTTAATGTCAGCAACACTATGCTATACATGTTCTATAACAGCGTGGTGGCCAGTGCCATTTTCTTCGCTGTGGCATGCTGGGGGAGCAGCATGAAAGTGGCAGACACCAGGAGACTAAACAAACTAATTCAGAAGGCTGCCTCTGTGGTAGGAGAGAAACTAGACAGCTTGGAAACTGTGGCAGATCAGAGAATGTTTTCTAGGCTTTGGTTTATAATTGAAAATGCTAATCACCTACTTCATAGTGTTGTGGTTGGACAGATGAGCGTTTTCAGTAGCAGACTGACTAGCATCAAGTGCTCCACTGAACGTCACAGGAAATCCTTCCTCCTCACAGCCATCAGACTCTATAACACCTTCTCTCGTCACTCATCCACACTTTAAGCTATTACCCTTTTTTCTTTATTGGATATCCAAGTACATTTTTTCAGGTACTTGAAATGTGCAACATACTCTCTGTTCTTTTGCAATAAATTGTCTGCTCTTCACATGAGAATAACTTTGTTTTCAAAATGTGCAATATTAACTTAAGGTGCAACACTCTGTACTTTAGTTTGATACTTACATTTATAATACTTTATTATATTTATATGATTACTTTTATATGTGCTCTTAGTGTAACATGTCCCTTGTCTGTTGTTAAGTTGTAACATAAGTAATTTCCTTCAGGATTAATAAAGTTTTCTGATTCTGATTCTGATTCTGAAAGTGAGAGAGGAAACAAAACATCTGGCCCAAGAAAACAAAATATGGTTATTTAATATAGAATTGTTTATTATAGGTATTCAAAGGTCTTTCAAAGTAAACAAAGGCAGGAGCAAAGATAAAGAAAATAAAACCCAGACCTGAAGCAACCGAAAACCTAATACAAAATACAAACAATATCATAAATACAGTAAATGTCAGAAATTGAAAACTAGCATTTCAGAATGTAAAACCAATACTCAAAGGATAGGAAAGCTAAACAGCATGCTGCTTGATGTGTTGATTCTTCTTAAATACTGCTAGGAGCAGTTCTGCAGCCCTAGCACCTCACCCCTCCTAGGCTTAACATAAAGGTCACAACTAAAAAAAATAAAAGAACTAGATATTATGTAATAAAAAAACAAAAATATTCTTGCCTACAGATAATGTAAAAACAAAAAAAAATCAGAAGTATTTACAAAATAATTCTTAACAAACAGCAAAATTATCAAATAAAAAGAAAACACAAATATGCCACGGATAAAACCTCTAACTGAACCCTGACAATTGCAAAAAACAATATGCATATTTGAAAATTTATTTCACAAGTCTGAGTCATTATACACAGCTATGCTGAAAACATACTGTAGTGGACAAGATAAAAGGAGCAACCAGTAGCGTAGCCAGAAATTTGCTGGTGGGTGGGCATATATAAAACTAGTTGTGCTGTGGTAAAAAATAAGGCAGTAGACAAGAAAAAAGTTTGGGGATGGCCACCTTCTATACTGAAAAATCAGCAAAATAAAAGAAGCACATCTTTACAGATCAAAGTTCACAAATGAGTTGAATTAACAGGATGAGTCTGTTCTATAAATATGGTGGATAGGAGGAAGAGTTAGGAGTTAGGGTGGCCATAACAGGAACTGATTCTAGGTGATGTTGTCAAGGATGGCCAGAAATTATGTTATTTAGGGGTTCGGTAGTGATGCAACTGAAAAGCATAACCTTCAACTGAACTGCAGTGAAACAAGAGGAGAGAGGATCAATTGCAAGCGCCAGCCCCCAGTCTGGCTGATAAATAACATTCACCCAGAAAAGACAATTTAAAGAACTTAAACATCAGTGGCCAAACAAAGGGGATCCTCTAATAAAATCCTGCTCAGTAATGCACACAATATTGGAAAACACACGCACATAAATTCAAAAACCCAGCCATTAAAAATAGTTATATCTTATATAGAGTGACGAAAAATATTAACAGAAATATCAAAACTGTTTTACATAAAATATATACAGTATTATATATATACATTTCAGTTTGAAAATTGAAAAGTGATTGGATGGGCAAGGTCTCCAAGGGGATGAGCAGAGGCTCCAAGTGAGTGGCCATCCACGCC
Organism: Polypterus senegalus; assembly: GCF_016835505.1. Taxonomy (NCBI): domain Eukaryota; kingdom Metazoa; phylum Chordata; class Cladistia; order Polypteriformes; family Polypteridae; genus Polypterus; species Polypterus senegalus. The sequence goes on along the minus strand of NC_053168.1, from coordinate 67,564,976 downwards.
CACCTTTGGCTCCACTACTGGTAGCAACACATTAAAAATGTGTTTAACTTTGAAGCTATTAAATCACAGTAGCAAATGCAGCTGCAAAGTTGAGTCGTACAAGGATAATTGGCAATTAGCTGTATGTCTCTGGTCTAAAAAAGTCTCAATTAGCACTTTGACAGGTGTTTTTTGAAGCAACATGAGACAACTAACTGAGTTCAAAAGAGGCTAAACAGTCAGATCTCAAATTTTAGATTAATTACTCACAAAAAGTGCAAAATTATTTCACATGTCAAAGGTAAGTGTCTCAAAAATAATGACAACATAAGCCAAATATGAACAAACAGCAAACAGAAACCATGGTCATAAACTGAAGCTCAGCAACACTGATTCAAGGAACAGTTCACAGGATTGCTGCCAAATGCCATAAATGATGCATTTGTCAGCACCTTTGTGACCGAGTCCTACCAAAAAGTATACATGGTGAGTTTCACAAAGTTAAAAGTTTAGCAAGGCTGCCATTTAGAAGCCACTTGTTTCAATGGTCAACATATAAAGATGCATAACTTTGTGTAAGGACCACAAAACCTGAAGCCCTGAACAGTGGAAAAAGTAAAATGGTCTGCAGAGTCATCTTCCACCCTATTTCAAAGGTCTGGATGGGTCTGGAGAAAGGTAAAGGATCCCTTCAATCCACAATGCCTATTGCCAACTTTTAAGCATGGAAAGGGATCAGTAATGTTATAGGCAGCTATCTTGTAACCAATGATTTCTCTCCAAGGACATATAACAGCCATTTTACAGTACCAAGTGAACCCTATGGGACAAATGCTGTTTCCTTAGATGTTACTATACTCCAAGACGATAATGACCAGAAGCATACTGCCAAACTAATTAAAGAGTGGTTTTATGAACATAATTATGCACTCAATCACTTTCCATAGCCTCTCCACTCATCAAATCCAGTGTATCATAGAACCTTTATAGGAGGCAAAATTAATTTCCAATTCCTTCATTTCTCAGAGAAGCTTCTTGAAGGCTTTTGAAATATTCCACTATATACACTTCATGACTTGTATTCCAAGCTGTTCTTAAGACAAAGGATGGTCCTATTGTTAAGTCAGCATCACACATTACAACTCTTGCAACGATTTTTAGTTGAAGCCTTCATTTATATAATCAGAGTGCACCTATGACCACCACTTTTGTAGCCTGACATTCCCACCAATTCAGACTCATAATGGTCTTAAGTCATAAGGACTGGGCACTGAGTGTGAAGTAGTTGACAACCCTTGCAGTAGCTGTAACACAATGTGCCCTCAGCTAATAGTGCAATGCATATCACCCAATTGTGAGGAAAGAAATAAATGGTTATTTTGGAGAATGCAAACAAAAGAAATATAATCTGTCTAATGGCTCATGTTTGTGGTACCATGACAGAGTGGAAAAAGTAAAAAGACAGGCAGGGACTGCAACTCACAATACCTGGAAAACATTCATACATTGGCTGACATAATACAGCTTAGTTGAAGTACTCTGGAAACTCTGAAAATGCTTTGAAAAGTAATGAGGTGGTTGCGTAATCCATCAATCCCAGCAATTTCTTTAGGTATAATTTGACATCCTCAAGGTGACAAGTCATTACATTTGACATGCTCTCTGGACTGAAGTTGTGTAGTGTACTGAAGGCATTTCTATTTTTTATCCAACATCTGTACAAAGGGAAAAGTTCAAAATTTACTGTATGTAGGTAAAATAAAAAATGCACTGTGAGGCCAAATAATCTAGAATAATCTAACCATTTCATCAATTTGTGATTAACTCCTCATTAAGTACGGAGAATAAAATACCGTAACAATGAAATAACAAAGGTGGTTAGTAATATTGTTCAGAGATTGATTTACTATTATAGTCCAGACCACTGGATGATGCAGGGAGGTGGTTGGAAAAGCAAAAGCTTTGTGTATCAAGTGGTAAAAGTAATCAATAATCATCAATTTTACTGTGATCTGTACATTACATTGCTTTAAAGATATGCATTCTAAGCAGAAGAAGTGCTTAGCATGCACAAGAGAAATAAATATTTTTAACTGAAAGTTAGATGCCTATAATTAGTATTCACTCCCTTGAATGTTTTTACATTTTATTGTTATACAACATTGAATGAAAGTGGATTTAATTTAGCTTTTTTGAAAATGGTCAACAGAAAAAGACTATTTAATGACAATGTGTAAAAAGATCTCTGCAAATTAGTCTAAATTAATTATAAATATAAAACACTAAATAATTGTTGAATGAACTACTGTATTTTTATAGGCTCTGTAAAACAAAGAGATGTCTTATCCTGCTCAAAATATTTTGAAAAAAGCCATGGTTAAGTATAAATAAAAAGAAAGAGCAAGAGAAAGGGAGAAAGACAGAGTTGAGAAAGACAAGTGACATGACCATTGACAAGTGTTACTTTTATAATGGTGCAGTGATAGCACTGCTGCCTTACAGTAAGGAGACCAGGGTTCGCATTGTGGATCCTCCCTGTGTGGAGTTGGCATGTTCGCCCCATGTTTGCATGGGGTTCCTCTGGGTGTTCTTGTTTCCTCCCAAGTTCCAAAGTCTTGCAAGTTAGATGTTAAATTGGCCCTAGTCTGTGGCTGAGGTGTCTGTATTTGCCCTGCGATGGACTGGCGCCCTGCCCAGGCTTTGTTCTGGCCTTGTGCCCTGTGTTGGTTGGGATAGACTCCAGCAACACCGCAACCCTGTTCAGGACTGAGCAGGTTAGAACATGACTAGAAAAATGTTTTGGCTAAGAATGGGAGATGGAGGAGCTGAATTATTATTTGCCATTTTGTTACTAATGAGAATATATAAGTGGATAAATATGAATATTTACAAATTACACATTTATAGCAAATTTGAGCAAAGTTTTAATGTAGTCACCCTGTCTCCATGCTTGGTGTTTGTTGTTCAACAACATTCTTACACTATACTTTAAGGCTGAATCATCAGTTTTTTACAGAAACAATGTTAATGAAGTTCAGTATGCAAAAAGAGTACCAATTTGTCTGTCTTTACTGAAGTTGATCAGACACTGTTGTTCTGAAGATGTAGGTATTCTGCTTGCCTGTGCCCCCAACAGCTGTTTGTTTCAATGACTTTACACAGCATTAAAAGTCTAGCCAAGCTTATATGCTAATAACAACAAATTGACAAAATGATGTTGGCCAGATAAAGAAAAAGAAATACAAAATGACTATGTGACAAATAATGATAAAAAAATGTTTTCAAAAGTGAAATAAACATACAGGGAACAGAAAAGAGACAGCAAATAATCCATATTATTATATCCAACACAAATTGTTAAAACAGGGAGAACAGACATCCAAATAAACAAAAGCCAAGAACAGAACTTTACTGTTCTGCCTCAGAAATAGGCCTCACCTCAGGCAGCCTGGTTAAAAAGTCAAATGACAGGCTTCAAGCCTTGTACAGGCCCAAAATGGGACTCAGATTTTTTAAAGTTCACAATACACATACACATACATACACAGTTTGTCCATCAAAGATGACAAAAAAGCAACTATAACCCAGAAACTCTGATAAGTATTTACAAATAAATGCTCTTAAATCCACAACCCTTAATGACACTCCAAGGGATCTAATTCATTAGCCTCAAATATAAAGGCTGAGGGTGATCCCTCAGCACTGATGCCATGGTGACTCCGACTCTTTGTGTTTCACCCATAAAACATAAAATATATTCATAATACATAAATGCTAAATCACATTTAAATAAACACAATTCACACAAATTACAAAATAAGACAAGAGAAATAATATTTTAAAGAAAACACAAAAAGAAAATATACTTAAGACAGGGAACAGACTCTGATTTAAACATTACAATCAGCACTTAAATAAACCCAAATTCCATAACAAAAATAAGGCCAAGTGATCTAAAATACCATTAATAAAATAAGGTCAAAATACAAAAAGCCTCAAACACCTAAAGTCTAATATAACCTAAGAACAGTATAACAAAAAGTTAAATATAGAAGACCAAATGGGAATAAAAAGGAAAGAATAACCCTAACCAAATAATCCAAAACAAAAGAGTAAAGGCAAGCGAAAAACAAAGAGAGCCTAAATGCCTGGCAGTTAGCTTGTTATATATTGCAGCCTCCTCACTAGGTCACCTGTAGTATCAGGAGACAAAGCCCATTGGGCTCCTCATAAAGAAGAAAGTCAAGAAACAGAATAAAACTGAATACCTGAATTATAGAAAGAAAATTATGTAATAATTAGAGAGAAAGCAAATACCTGTACTTAGCAGAAACCATTACATAAAGGAATAAAATAAACATACAATTACAGTATATTAACAAAGGAAGCAAATTATTTATAAAAATCAAGAAAATAAACTGAAAAAATAAACAAAAAACAGGGAGAGAGCCTTGGCAAAACCATGACACTCCCAGTAAAGTTGCTTTGGTAAATCTGATGAGCAATTTCTGCTAGATTCTTATGAATAATGTGACAATCTCCATTACCTGGAAGAGATGTCTGCTTTTGGACTCCCTGATAAGACAGCTCCAAGAACAGAGTTGTCATATATGAGCCTGTGCTCTTCCTGACTGTCATATCACAGTCAATAATAAAGGAACCCTGAATAATTTTCATTTTACAGAATACTATACTGTGCCTGGCAATTCAGGTTGTGGAAGCAATTATATGTCTGCTTGCTTTATGGAGGAAAAGTGCAAAATTATTTAAGTTTATGTGACATGCAACAATAAACCTGTAACTAATCATATTATAAAAAGACCTCTGAATAAATAATTGTATTAAAGACTACACATTTTTCATGACAATGAATTATAATCAGAATGTGTTCAGCATTACTGCAAAGATCACTTCAATGAACTTGAATAGGTTTTGAAGTACTTAGCGCTCTCTGATCCTTTGACATACAGTTCAAAAAATGATCTGAATTAATTACAAACCACAAGCAGGTTTATGTCATAATCTGCAACGTGGAAATAAATGTAAGGCTGATGGTGCAAGAACAAAATGATGCAACACTTAAGCACATGTTAATGATCACCCCAAGAAAACATCATATGACACTCCTAAAATGTTAAACTGTCCTCTTCACCACAGTGGGCAATGTGACAAGGTGACAAACCTTCTAAGTTTCATCTGCTTCACTCAGCCTAGACTACTAATATTGAACTGCTGCATGAATTAATCTTATTATTTATTGTAATAGTTGCCATAAAAGAAAGAAGAAAAAACAGGATTGGAGAATGGGTAACACCATGACACTATCAGTAAAACTGCAGTAATTTGCATATCTACAGTACGACAAAAAGCACTGAATGAACACCCACCTGTTTAAATGTAGACCAACATATCCTCACAGGCCAGAATAGTTTTTACTCTCACATGAACAGTAAAGTACAGATGGTCTAATAAGACTTCAGGGAGCTGTCTTTGTCAGACTATCTATCCTTTCTGCAATGTATTAATTAAGTGTGTAATTTCCTTCTGCCAACTCAGTCTGTACTCATAGTAAAACACTTTTTATCTTTCTGTTTCCTTTCACGAGTTAAGCACTTACACACTGCAACCGCAGACTACCAGTTATATTTTGAGTGGATTTTCAAAGGCTGCATATTTAACACAATATAAAAATATACATATCATAGCTATGGGCAAGTATATGTATAAATAACAAATATAAAATGATTTACTGTGGCATAATGGCACAGCCTTTAGTGCTCAAGGGGATTAGAGAAAATGTGCAGGTTAGGTTGCTGGTGGCTTTAAATTGTATGACAGCAGGCATATATCCTGCTGTTTTAATGATAAAAAGGACATATGTATGGATGGATGGATGACAAAATATTGAATGAAAATAAATATGCCCCCCCAACAAAAGCATTATCAGCCATTTCAGCTGATATGTAATAAGGCCATTGCTTCAAAACTGTACAGACACCTTGCTTTTGCTTGTACTGTATTTTTCTGCACATCATTGCACTTTATTTTATACATCTTTCCTGATTCAGCACATCACTGTCCCCTCCCTAAAAAACATATCCAATTACAAGAAAAAATGTATTATATTCTATTCATGAAAATCCTCTTCATTACTACATATATTTAGGGATCCTACAGCACTGCTTGAAATGAGAGCTTTTGAGAGGTCGTGAATACGAGAGAGGGCATCGGCATTGGCCTGTACCTCAGCGTGATCAGTCACCAGAGCGAACTCGCGACCCAGCAGGTAGTACGGAGGTGGGTCACTGCCCACTTAATGGCCAAGGCCTCCCTCTCCACTGCCGCGTTCTCGGTCCATCAGTTTCCGGCTAAGGTACATCACAGGGTGCTCGACACCATCGGCGCTTTGGCTCAGCACGGCACCCAGGCCTGTGTCCGGCGTCGGTCTGGATAAGCGGGAGCCCAAAATGGGGCGTCCGTAACACAGGTGCCGGCGTTAGGGCCTTCTTTAGGTCACTGAGCGCGTGTTCTGCTTTGTCGGTCCACACCACGTATAGGGGCGCCCTTTTTGTCAGGTCAGTCAAGGGTGCTGCTCTTTGAGATAGTAACCGCAAGCCCCAAGAAAGCCTGCACCTGTTTCTTGGTACTCGGACGGGGCCATTCTAAGATGTCTTTAACTTTGATAGAAACAACTAAGTAGAAGACCTACAGTATGGTTTGGCCTGTTTTAAAATAAAAAAGATTTTTGAAGGGTTAGAAATATTGGAAGATAAAATAATGATGAATCTGATGGAAGGAAACTAACAGAGGACAAAGAACAAATGCAACCCCAGGTATGAAGAAAAGAAATATACCTTCATTGAACCAACAAAGACATTAGCAAAAAGTGACTCTGCCTACTTGGTCATTAAGACAAAGGATATTAAAGGAAAAAGCAATACAAATGAGGAGCAATCCTGACAGTTAACCAAGGAATGAGTGGTTCTTCAGTTAACTATGAATGAGTGGTTTTGTTTTGGTTTTCTCACACTTCCCAAATCTGTGCATTTTAGGTTAAGTTGCAACTGTGATTTGGCCCAATATGCACTATAAGGAATTGGCTTCCCATCCAGGATGAAATTCTACCTTGCGTGCATTGCTGTCATGATAAACTAGTTTCTTATGAATCAGTACTGGAAAAATCTTACTAAAAATCCATATACAGTACACTAAAAAGAGAGCAGTGTCATTAAGGTGAAAAAAGAACTTTAGAATGACTCCTTGTGGAAACAATAAGATAAGGAGAATTGACCGGTGCGTGAATTTTGCGGAGCAGGAAAAACTGGGATATTTAAGGGTTTTGAGATATAAGACAGTGAAGTGTTTCTGAGGCTCCCTCTGTCTTGAACTTACAAATGAAAATTAAAAACCCACCTACACTCTCTAGCTCTTTAGTTGTTGCCCCTTTATTTTCATGTTACTGGCCACTATGTACACTAACATAGAATTGAGGGCAGTTTAATTAATAATGACAACATATGGTGCAGAAACCTCCAGTTAAGCTCTACATGAGGGCCCCTGAATGTGTTGGATGGTTGTTTGGCTGCCTCTGCTAAATAAAGTTCCAAAGGTTACTCCAGTACTACTGCCCTAATTCTGCCGATCTAATAACGCCCTCCTGAAGTGACCAGAGTTCATCTTCTACAAGGTTGAACCTCTGTTTTCTGAGACAAGAGAAGTTACTAGGCACATGGTTAATGCATTCATTGATAGAAGATAATGGGATGTAAAATGGACAGCTGGTTCGGCATAGAAACTCTGCATATGATCAATGAATTTGATTTCATTGGTGTCATGATTACTTTTTTTAAACGCATTTGAAAACAGCGAATGTTAATATAACCCAATTCCTGTTCTAAGGAACAGGAATAAAAGTGGAGAGGGTTCATTCACATGAAAAACACTGAGGATCACTGTCAAAACTGGCTTGTATTGCAGCAATGATCTCCGTTTGTTTTCTGTACTGTATTGTTGCTGAGAAAGGGACAGTATCTGTAGCACGTAAACCTGAGAAAGGTTTTTAACAAAGGGAAAGTGTTATGGAGCTGCTCAATATTCTGGGCTTCATTGATGGTCCTTTCTGTATGTGCAAATTGTTTCTTGGATTAAATGTGACAGAAAGCCTACTGTAAATTTGTGACAAAGACTGGTAAGGGGCAGTTTATATTTGCCTGGTACATGCCAAAATCAGTGGATGCAATGCTTATTATAAGAAACTGTTATTTCAGAATAAAGTAGTACAATGGTTAGCACAGCTTCTTTACTGAATCTCAGTTTGAATCCAAGACTGCTTACTGACTGTGTGTATTATGTATGTTGTTCGCATATCTGTGTGGGTTTTCTCTCACATCTGAAAGATGTGCATGTTAAGTTTGTTAGAAACTCTAAACTAATGCATACGTATGAGTATATGCATAAGTCTGTCCCTTGTCCCATGAGGGTTTAAAGTATTGTTCAGATCTAGTTCTTGTCCCATATGCCATCCTGCCCTGGATAAGCTTTTAGTGCCTTGCTGAGGGTTAATTGGACTAACCCATAGGAAAATTTTAGGGTGGGAAATTCTAACTCTTGACCCACTACTCCACACTGTCTGCTTTTTCTTCCAGACTGAGGATGATCTAATTGGAGCATGTCAATAGAAATTAGCGTAACTAATAGCATTATTCAGAAGCAATGACTACAATGTTACAATCATAGTAAAGTGTTTTATTTACCCAGTACAACTGTCCACCATATATTAGTGAACACACAATGCAAATCGTTTCAAACTGCAAAATAAATAAATACATAAATAAATGACAAGTTACTGGAAAATCTGTGACGTTGCTGAGCTCTCTGCTGAAACTTAGGAGGAGACATTTGTGAGAATACTGGAGTATAAAGCACGAGACAATGGAAATATTTTTCATTTGATTTCTTTCTGATCAAATTTTTGTCTAGGAGAAACCAAAAAAGATAGTAGGAAGATCTAATTTTGGATTTTTCATTCCTATGGGAAGTTGAATAGAAGAGGGATAAATTACTTTGGGAAGACTTCATATATTAAAAATAATTGGTGGTTACAGGTAAGGTATAGATTATGAACCAATTTTTGTTCATTTATATATAAGTATGTGTGTACAGTATAAATACTGCTTTATATTAATAAATCTGTAAGCTTTTTGAGAGTGAAGAGCGCTGAAAATGCATAAAATGAACTGAATTGAAGGAACATTTACTACAGCAGAATGTTGTAATTAAGTTACAAAGCAGAGTTATTAACACAAAAGGGTAGAAAATGAAGATGTAGAGTTTGTCTTGGCCAATGTTACCCTTTGCCAGTGAGCGTCTAGAAACGGGAAAATCGTAGAGAAGTTTAATTCTACGTTGAACGACACATTGTAAATTTGAAACTCGGTGTTTCAACCGCTGAGCCTTCATCTGATGCGCTGCTAGATTGAAGCCGTACTGCATTGGTCTCATTTCTACCTACGACGCCGACGCAGATCCAGCAGATGGCGTCTATTGTCTTCTGGTGGGGCGGGATGCTCTCTAGCAAACGCGTTGGCAGCGAAAGCGTTAACCATCGGTGGCGCTTGTGTGTTTCTTTTTGGTAAAACAGAAAAGCTGCTGCGTGAAACGAGGGATGCAGATCGGAGATAGGAAATTTAATACTAGAAATAAGTAGATGACGGAGAGAACAAGGGACGAGGAGAAGCAGCATGGAAGGTCGGGCAGCGTAAAACCGCGCAATCCGTGGCGACCGATGTGAAGAGCTAGGATAAACAAAGGGACGCGCAGAGCTTTCTATCCGTTCAAAGCTGAATGCGGCTGGAAATGAGCAGGTCCGCAGCCCTCCTGCTCTGTTTATTGGGCTGCAATGTCTGGAAAGCTGTGACCAAGAACTTGCAGGAAGAAAACGCTGCACAAGGTGGGTGGAGTAGACGTTTATTATTTGAAAAACTGGCTTTTAGGTTTGTCTGTTGATGTGCGCGGAAATGATTTAACCGTAGCGTGATTGTGCTTTACTGGTTTTACTCGTTCATCGTAAATGAATGTTTTTCATCGAAGTAAGGGCGCAGCGATTAAAAACTGTGATTTCTTATTATAAAGTGTTGAAACAGTAAGTGGTTGAAAAAATACCCAGTATATTATCGTGAAAAGTGCCGCTTTTTCCAAAAAAAGCTGTATTCTTTCTCCCAGTGGACGGTCGTGTGTTTTTAAAAGCAGCCAATCGGCGGAACCCCGCTTCGCCAGTACAAAAACACACCCACTCACCCACCCGCGCAAAGCAGTTGATCCCGTCTAACTTTTATTGTTAATATCAGTAGTGTTCTTCATTATGTAGTATTATATATACATTAAGGAGTCTCGGAACCACGCTGGCGGGGTCTCTTTGCAAGTCGCCTGTCCGCAAAGAGCATTGTTGGCCGCTGCAGTTCCTTTGTGCCGCAATCTTCTGTGATGGGCGCACGTGAAGCGCATTTGCCCTTTGCATCCTTCAAAAAACGATTCCGCTGCACAAGTGTTACCGCTTCCCTTTTATGTGTCATTTGTTTAAACCTACTGAACTGGGAAACAAGGCACGGGGACTAATGAGTGCGGTTACATGGAGGCCGTGTTGCGTTCTGGAGGTGATCGGGCGAGGGAGGCACCTAGCGGGGCTGTTCTTTAAGCGACAGCGGGTTGCTGCTATTTTGACAGCTCCCGGAGTTTCCTTTCCCACGGTGCAGCATCCGCGGATTGGGTGAGGGGCTGCGGACTGCAGAATTGAAATGACAGCAGCAAATCCCAGATCTCCCCCCTCCCCCTACCGAGCCGCTTTGGACCACTCGATAATGGTAGACCACATGCTAGGGTGCGAATTCTGATTCCTACTCCTCTCATTTTTCCCGTCGGTAGTCCAGTCCAGTCAAGGGACTTTCAGGTAAATCCTGTGATCTGCCGCTCACATCATATTTTACCAACTATGATATAAACAGAAGCCTGTTCTAGTTGCCAGTTACCCAAGACTGTCATCATTTTAGTATTGCCAGCAGTCAGAACCAACACCATATGCTAGCTCTTTTCATTTGAATTCCCAGTTTCACAAGTTGAGCATACTTGTTAAGTGGCGTTCTCAGGGCACAGCAGCTTTGAAAACATGAGAGAAAATTTTGATACATAGTGGTTATTTCTGCAGTGTAGGCACTACTTTCTCAAAGCTCCAGCTTCAGGGATGTGCTGTGAAATCACTCTATGGGGTTGTATTGTTCTTCCTTTGTGAATGTGCATGTTGGTTTATTGGAAACTTCAAAACTGGCAAAGAGTTAAATGTGTAGCTGTGCATTATTGTGGATTGTTGTTCCATCCAGGATTGGTTTCTGTACACTCCAACCCAACTCTTCCAGGTCTCTGCAATTGAATAATGGAATTAGCGTGTTCAGAAAGCAATTGGTTAGAGCACCTTTTCTGTGAAGTCATGTAGATTGACCCAAATGTGGATATCTGTGTATTCTCTGTTCATATATAATTGGGCCTGTTCTTTATTTTCATGTTAACGTAAGTCTTTTGTGCTCAGTCTGTTTTTGTTATTTGTGATTTGCAATTTTGATAAATTTCACTCAGTCTGGAGCCCACATAGATGTTTGAAAGGAGTTCCCTCTTATGACTCATTTTGAAAACATGGTTGTTTTCTGCTGTTTGGAAATTTTTGTTATACAAGCATGCTGATCATTAGTTTTTGTTAGATCAGTCATTTGATGTAGACATTTAATAATTAGGTTCAATTAGGTTGCTTCAAGCTTCTTTACCCCCATGGATGTGCAGAAGTTAGTAGCACGTGACAGGCCGAAAGGGGAGGGGAGACAGTTCAGTCTGCTGTAAATTGTCCAGTACAACTGACAGATCCTTCTGCAGGCCTGCTATAGTACATTAAGTATTGTTTCAGCCGTAGTATTGTGTTAAGATTTAATCTGTCTCTGAGATTCCAACATTTCTATAGGATTTGATCTGAAATAATCTGCAAAATTAATTTGTGTTTGTGATTTAATTTTAGCCAAAGGCCTCCATACATTCATAATTTCTATTGAAGGAATAATCCAAATAAAAACTATATTTTTATTTGTTTTTTCTCTTCTGTAGTTTATAATGGTGGCTGAGAAAAAAAAATTATCTCATGTTTTCATGCAGAGTGATTGAAAGTTTTATCACATAATAGTGCTGTACAACAACCAGCAATGTGAAAAAGTCCGTAAGAAGAAAAAAATCCCTTGCTACTTGTGTCGCATAATCCACACATCTGTTATCCAGTTGTATGCTCAAAATGCAAGCATTTTCTGCTGAAATATTATTAACAGTTACTTCCAGAAAAATTAGTGTATATTTTATACAGGAAACACTTTTCCATAATACTGTACTTTTTAAATTGTAGACAGGACTCTTGACCACTCATTAAAAGGGGAAAGGCAGACTGATTTTTCTCGAAGTAACTATTAATATTTTAGGAAAAAATGCATGTGTTTTGCACATTTTGAACATGCAACTGAATAATGGATAAGTGGATTGTGCAACACAAATAATTTTCTTTTTTCTATGGACATTTTTTATATCATTTGCCATTATATAGCACTGGCCACCATTGGGCTCTATTATAATACTAGCAACTTGGCGCGCGCTACGCTCCGCGTTGGATGACCACAGTTGAAGGACTCCCTGTTTAAACACGGCTGCCAGTCGTGAAAATTGACATTGTTCAGATTTTTTCGCCACAGAAGTGTTCTGGCACATGAATTTCCTGAAATGGACGAAGTGCAATCCCTGAACGATGTACTGTAGAGACGCGTCGTTGCGGTAATGTCTGTGAGTGGTGAGTGTCAGTTTGAGAGTGTTCACTCGGAGTTTCTTGCGAGACCTTACGTTTCTGTATATTACGATTGTTTTGCAATCGTAAGGAACTGTCGTCGGGTGTCTCATTGGCACGCTTTTGCCTCTTTCTTTGGCGATCACGGCGTAATGTGTCCTCTCTCTCTGTAGGAGTTTGTCTATTACGGTTGTTTTGCAATTGTAAGGACCTCTCGTCGGGTGTCTCATTGGCACGCTTTTGCCTCTTTCTTTCGCGATCACGGCGTAATCTGTCTTCTCTCTCTGTAGGGGTTTCAGTTGCCTTTCGTTGTGTGGCAGATACGTGTCGTTGAGCTAATCTGTGTAAATGCTGAGTGTCTGTTTCTTGCGAGCGACTGTCATGTCTTTGCCTCTTTGCTTCATGATCACGCTGTAATGTGTCCTCTCGCAGCAGCAGGTTTAGTTGCGTTTCGTTTCGGCATTGTTCCGTAAGGTCTCCTCCGTACAAGTGCACATGGGCAGCTGAAGACGGAAAGGCATAGTGGGCATAGTGAAACACACGAATTGGTGACCAGGGGAACTATCCGACTCGGACGCGGGGTTCGAAATACTCAAGTGCACATGTTATTTATAATTTAATTTTTTTATGTTATGAACTTCCCCAAAAGAGTTGATCCCTGTAAATAGTTAATAGTATATCAACAATATAATCTGTTGTAGTACGGGCGTTAATTAGCGTCACACCTCATAACCTGCATACACCACGTGTTTGGCTGTAACGCCAGAAGCGCGGTGGACGCTGTAAGGGTAGGTTGTGGTTTCTGTTTCTTTCGTGATTTTTTTATTTCATTTAATTGATTATATAATAGGCAGAGGGGAGAAGACGTTAATGTGATGCTCTGTCTATTTGTTTACTTTTGTTTTGAAAAGATTTTCGGGAACAGGAAAAATAAAAGCAAAGGGGAAAGAACGGAGGGGGGTAAGCAGGAGTTCTGAGAGGGGACGGACTGGGGCTTTTCTACGGGGCGGCTATACAGCCAAAAGGAACGCAGACCCGGACACAGACACCGCGCTGGGCTTTTATTATATAGATATTATAAAATGTTTTTCTTGTTCCGCATGAAAACATTAGATTAACAGTTTTTCTCTGCCATCACTATAAACTAGATGGACTAAAATATATAAAAATATAATTTTTAGGGTACAGTATTCTTTTAAAGCATTTATTTTCAAGAGTGGTAAATCTACAGTATATGACAGCAATCAATGTGTGGACAATTAAATTGGTTGTAAAAAGAGATTGCTATTCTATTTCTTCACACCTTGAAGAACTGTAAATATGATGTATTCATAGCTCAAAAGAGAACCTAAAAACAATTAATAGTGGGAAAATAAAGTACTGATTATATGACAAAATTCTAAACCCAGTCCTAAATCCTGATGAGGCAATAACTTACTATCCAGTTTGGGCTCAATGGGTTTCGTGGCATAGTGCAGCTTTAAAATATATCCTACATTTCTTGCCAAGCTCAAGGGTTGCAACTGATGTCAGAGATGGTTCTTTCTTGGCTACATTCGTATACCTTGTGTCTTTGCTTATCAGAGTCCCGTTTTGCTCCTAAAAGGTCAGGTCAGTTGGACAGATACTGAGCTGCCAGCTCTGAAGAGTCAATACCATCAGAATTTTTTCAGTCAAGGACCTTATGCTTTAACCAAAACAAATATTGACGTTTTGCTAGTCCTTTCAGCTGCCACTTAAAAAAAGAGAAACAACAAAAACAAGATTTTACCATGTTTTCTAGTTTGGAAACACTTAGGAGCATCATAATTCTTGTTTTTCGGTCCCAGGCAAATTATTTGTGGGCCACCAAGTACAATGACTGGCACCCTTCTTTTTGTAATTAAATATATAAGTACACTCACATTGCCATTATGGGATTTTCTCTCTTGTCTTGAATCTATAACTGGTTCTTCCCTGGGCATATTCAGCCCTTCTATTCTCTCTTGTCTTGGATCTATAGCTGGTTCTTCCCTGGGCATATTCAGCCCTTCTACTAGTTTCAATAGGCAGAGGTACTAGCACATTTGCCAGAGATCCTCCAGGTTTACTCAAAGTGTACAGTATTCTCATGGGAGCCAAACTATGCACAAGCTATTAAGGGTGCCTAACCCTCCTGTAGAGTTCCAGTTAGAAGCCTGTTTAGGCAATGTGTAATTCCAGGGTATGTACTTTTTCTTTTAGC
Organism: Polypterus senegalus; assembly: GCF_016835505.1. NCBI lineage: Eukaryota > Metazoa > Chordata > Cladistia > Polypteriformes > Polypteridae > Polypterus > Polypterus senegalus. Next base: position 67,549,914 of record NC_053168.1, on the reverse strand, counting down.
CAGAAAATTGTGGGTGGGGCTTGGTTGATAAATTGAGCCAATTAGTGCCATCTTACAAATCTCTTTGTAGTTTGGACTTTATCAGTGAAGGTGGAGCTCCACACTTTGCACTGTACCACCCTTCTTAGCCGCCTCCTTGGTGTGCCATGCTATGTACCACATCAAAGCAATACCCTCCACCGCAATTACTTCAAAGCAATAAGGAGGGATGTGGGTCTCATGTGAACTCTTGATTACATCACCCTTCACACCACATTACTTTTCATAGCTACGTCCTTGGTGCGCTGCATCATACACAGTGGCATGTCCCTGTGCATGTCTGGCCCACTCTGGGTTTTCACTACGTGCTGCACACAGAATTTTTTCTAACTACTTAGTGATGGGGTTGTGGCACTGTGTATCCAATGAGGTGAATTTTAAGGAGAGCCTGATTACATGGGTGCCAGAATGATGAAAGAAGGGCTGAATATAAGACAGAAGGTCAACAAAGCACAAGATAGAAATGCAAAAATATCTGAAGTGCATCTGTTCATCACGTAGGACTAGGAAACTTATCAATGTGGTCGAATGGGACTGCCCAAATCATGAATGCGTTTTGGTTGCTAAACACTTGCTCGCTTTGCATTGTGGTCTGCTCACAGGCTTCATGTGGTAAACAAGCCCTGGCTCTTCTTAGCTTGTCACATATTTTGCATAAAGTTTACATTTCCTGGGAAGGCAACACATGAAAATGACTCATGATCCCTTGACACTTAGGGCCTACATCATACATGAACTCATTAGTTCCTAAAAAATAAAAGTTCCTGCTTATTGACTGAACTTTCAGGAGGGAAAGACCAGGGTATAGAGCAGTGGATTTAGGAGTGTTTTAAACCACTTTGTCATAGTCAGAGGATCACTTAGATATGACTTTTTCCCCAGTGGCACATACAGCTCTTTTATAGAAGCTCTTTAAATAAATAAGTAGATAGATGGGCATTTAGATACATAAATATACACATACACACAAACCAGAATGAGTAAAAAGAAAGAAAAAAGTTTGACTTCACAGTGAAGCATTAAAGGAACCCTAGTAGCGTATTGTCACACTTAATCTGCTGAATGATTTGTTGGGTAAAAATACTCAGTGTTTTAGAGAGAGGATGTGTAGCATTGTTCATAGTGGCACTCAGTTTTGTTTTAATTCTCTCCAGTGCAGTGTATGTGCGCAAAACTGAGCCTGCTGTTTTAATTGGTATGTTGATTTTGTGGGCCTCTCTTGAAGTGATGTTACCAGATCAGTACACAGCAGTGTAGAAAATTGTACTGGCCCTCACAGAGTTGTAGAAGATGTGAAGGATGTCACTACCCATATTAAAAGAATAGAGTCTTCTAAGAAAAAAGTGCCTACTCTGCCCCATCATATCTAGTTCCTCTGTGTTATGAGTCCAGTCCAACCTGTCATTGATGTGGACCCCCCCAGTACTTGTAGGAGTGCACTACTTCTACATCCAAAAGATTGGTTTCACTTCGTAGTGTAATTTTATACTGCAATTACTATTTATTTTAATACAACTTTATGTGAAAAATATTGTGATTCTGAACTAGTGTTGTTTCAAAGATTAGTATTTTAGCAATTCAGCCAAAATAACACCTCTACCATTAAGACAGAGTAACGTCAGGCAGCCAGATAGCATTCATGCAAATGAAATGTGTTTCACCGACTTCATGGAAATATAGCATTGCCTTATCTGGGTTGTGTTCTGCTGGCAGATATGAAGGTGAATTTAAAAGGGAGACCTGTACAGAGAAGGTTTAAACTGGAAAAGGACTGAGTGTGAAAAAGTGTTGAGAAGGAGAGAGTATGTTTGCTCCATGCAAACCTGAGTGAGGCAGGAAGGAGTGGAATTGAAGTAACCGTTTGTATCATTTGGAAGAAAATAGGGTGGTTTGCTCCATGGTGGCAGTTTTGTACACATTCTTTGAAAGACTAACAGTAGGAATTTCATTTAAGAAAGCAGAGGTTAAACAGCAGTAATTGTTATAAATAAATGCCCAAGTAAGTACATAATTGAGTAATATCTCTGAGCAACGTAAGAGTCACTTTGCTAAACCATGTAGATCGCTTGGCACAGGTTTGTAGACCACAGGTGACAAACAGACTATACTTTCAGAACCACTGGTAGCTAAAGAGAGAAAGAAACTGACATGAGGAATAGAATGCATTCTATGGGTGGGAATTCCCCAATGATAAAATAAATAATAATACTTGGACATAATATAATAAAATTATAATTTTCTTTTAGGTTTTAAAATAGATTTTTTGCAGTTCCGTTCAATAATTCAGGTCAATAATAAAGAATATTATTGCAATTCTGTCTTTACAGGCAGAGCATGTGTTAGTCTAAAACACAATTTAAACAAAGTTCATCTCAGTATTTTATTTTTTAATTATGGAAAATGAACTAAAGTATCTTGACAGTTTCCACTGTAAAACTGAGAATGTCTAAGTTCAGTTGCTGGTGTTTGTAGCACGCAAGAAAAGCGAATAATCCATTAAAATGCAGGCAATTTTTGCCTTTTGAGATCACTGCTTCTCTTCCTGCACATTTCCTTTTTTGTCAAATGTATTTGTTTCATCCATTCAATGACATATAGTCAGATTTTTAATAATAAGATGCACTAAAATGTACCACTGTCTACATTTGTGCAACTGTTGCAGAGGAAAACACGCAAAACTGAAAACCTGCCCCCAGCCATTCGCTAACAATGGTTCTATTCCTCATTTCAAGTAAAGGCATATCATCAATATTACCTTTATCTCTAACTTTGATGCTTCTTTTGAGCTTCAGTGACCATGGCTTTCATCATAATTCACAAAGTAGGCATTGTACTAAAAGAACACTGAAACCCACACCACATGGGTCAGCCAAGTATCTGCATGTGACAGGAGTATTTTTGTTTTGTTTATGTTAAATCTTGACTGTTTAAACACAAAATAACAGGCAGACACATGTGGAAATAGCGCATGAAACATGCATGAACTTACACTGATTAAAGCATGTTAAAACTGCCTATCAACCCACAAAAGCACACATAGAAAAAGCTCCTGCATTAGTACAAGTATAAATTTCCCCTTACAGTATACAGTTAAAGAAGAATTGGTCACAAACTGCATCCTCACAAGAGAAGAGTTTAGTGCGCCATGGATCCTTTAGATCTAGTACACTTTTGTGCAAGTGCAAAAATGGATAAAAGAAATTCATAACCTTAAACATTAAAATAATGATAATACAGGCAGTCCCTGGGTTACGTACGAGATAGGGACTGTAGGTTTGTACTTAAGTTGAATTTGTACGTAAGTGGGAACAGGTACATAAATTTAATAAATGCTATTGTTGACCGACTGTAACCAAGTGCTCTGCCAATGAATGATGGAGTTTCACCTCTCTCTGACCTTTTTATTATTTCTACTTTATTTTCAACGGTGATGGTTTTTCTCTTCTTTACTGTATCAGCAGTACTTGCATCAGTTATGTGTTTCAGAGACATTCTTGAAGGATGAAGACAAAAGATTAAGATGAGCTCTTCTGCACAGCACTATACACGCTATCACAGCAGGAAGGCACCAGTCGTCAACATATCTGATGTACTGACAAGACAACTTCCTGCTATGTGCGTAACAGCACAAGCAGGCTTGCTATTGAGAATGAGTGGGGGCATTGACGGGCGGTTCATCACCAGCCCACCTCACAGTCACCTCCACTACAGTATGCTGCCTGCAGCATCCGCCCACCGAGAACGAACACGGTGCGGCCAACTACACTACCCCCCGCCTCCCCGTTCACCCTCAGTGGCCTCCGTTCAGCCACAACCGGGTCACCGCTTGCAGCATTACCAGCGTGAACAAATGGGGCAGCCATGTGTGGTGGGCAGGCAGTGAAACTGCTTGCTGCTGGGAGCCGCCCGAGGGACACTACACTGTGCGAGCATCGAAATCGCCCCCCTCCAGTCTCCATCCAGCCACCGCTTGCAGGATTACCAGCTGCCCACTGAGAGCGAACGGGGCAGCCGTGTGTGGTGGGCGGGCAGTGAAATCGTTTGCCGCCAGGAGCCGCCCAAAGGACACTACACTGCGTGGGCAGTGAAATCGCCCCCCCTCCAGCCACCGCTTGCAGTGTCCCCAGGCCAAAGATGATGGAGTAACAGTTACTAAGGCGCATGCGTCACAGCTGCAGCCCCGTTTGTATGTCGTAGGACGGATGTCCGTAACTTGGGGACTACCTGTATTGCAAAGATATACTGAACCAAAAATTATTTTTCTCTCAATCTCTAGTGCTTGTGGTACCTCTGAGGTGGGCCAGTGGGTGAGCCCCTCCACCCCCAATAGACAGAGTTGAAGACCCCTGTGTTCAGAAAGAGAAGGTCAATAGGTTGTTGTTTTGTGCATTTTGTTACTTTGTTACCATCATGTGTTTAACCCTCCCTAGCATTTATTTTGTCAATAAAATCACAAATTTTGTATATAATGCTGTATGTGGCTACTGTATAGACTCCCTTGTATTACAGTGTGTGAATGTTTTAAAATTCTGAAGTCAAGTAAAGTCCTGATGATTGCTTGTAGCTTTGTGATATTACACTTTATATCTGGGGATCACTTGATTTTCTTTAGCAATGTGACTCTTGAACTTGTGAAGCTTGCACTGGGTGTGTCTGAATACTGTGTAAGCAGCTGTCACATTTGATTTTTACGCCCAGTGCTTCATGATGAAAGGAAGGCATGCATGTTCACTCTCTGAGAAGAGAATAAACAGTCAATCATTTGCGTTTCGTTCTCTGAATGCTGTGTATTCCAATAATGACAAAATTCTTTTGTTGTATTTACAAGATTTGAGTAATTATTACATTTGTAATATATTCTGTGATACATGTTATGCAAATGGCATGTCCTATTGACTTTTAAAGTACATTCACTTCAGGAATGTTTCAATGTTAACTGTTTTTTAGATTCTAAGTTTGAAGTTTAGGGATATATTATCTTAATAATTCAGGGAGATTATGTCATGTGAAGCCTTAATTGTGATTGTTTTTGTATTTTCAGCATTGAAACAGATTATTTTATACTAGCCGCATAATCAGGCCGCTGTTTAAATGATTTTTAAGCACAGAGGGGAAAAAAAACATTTGAAAAATCCGTAATTTAATAAACCACCAAGAAAAGTAACATTGCAACAATGCACGCTACGAACCAACATACAATTGTCCGTGACTGAAAACCAGAGGAGCGCCGTCGCGCCTTCTCCTTCCAAAGCGAAGGACGGGGTTGAACGGCGCTCGCTCAGTACGCACTGCCCGCCCCCAACTCCCTACCAGAGTCGCTTTCGTCTGTGTACAGTCCACACGCACCTGTGAGTCACGTTGACTGTTAATTTTCCAAACACCGCCTCAGTCAGTTTCCACGTTGATTTTTCATTGTTCTTTGCGGTTCCGGCTGCTTTTTTATATATAATCCACCAAGTCACCCGACCAATGGTGTAAGGGTTATGATGGTGGGGTTTACAAAGGGTAGGGATGTGATCAGTGCGAGCGTATGACCCGCACGTACTGGGAATTTCTCGTTCATGGGGAACAATTGCAAGCCACGGTCACCATCACGAATGGGGTTCAGCGGCTTACGCACAGCTCCCCGCGGCGGGTAGACACACGTTGATCCATTCAGTGTAGCACGCGTGCAGTACCGGACATACAAGTGCATCACAGACCTGTTAATGCTCAATCTCATGTGGCTGAAAGCCACTTGTCCGTCTAAGAATTTGGATGCCGACCGCTGTTGGGTCGTGTAACTGTTTAGCAGGCAGGAGTCTCGTTCATTTTCGGAAATAACCAGCCAAATCGCTCCACCAACTAAGAACTACCATGCACCACCATCCACAGAATCGAGAAAGAGCTATCAATCTGTCAATCCTCTCCGTGTCTGGGCCAGGTGAGGTTTCCTGTGTTGAGTCAAATGAAGCGAAAGGCTTCACACCTGGTGGTGCCCTTCCATCAATTCCTTTAAGTTTCAGCTTTGTAACCATACTCCTCCCTGAACCCAAAGACTTTGGTTACCCGGTTAGCTGCCCTGTTGCGGGGCCTGTATTGGTGAAGCAGGTGAGACGGTAATGAAACAGAGGCACAGGGCTTATTGGTTTTTAAAGACTGCTTCCTTCATTGGGTTTTAACCAATGCATGGAACGAACCAACACACAATTGTCCATGTGGCGCGGAGGGTGGAACGGGTGGAGAGGAGAATGACATCCACTCCACTCCGCTCCCTCCGTCATGCTAGTCTGCTGATTTCTCGTTCAGTATGCATTGCTTGCTCATGTGCCCACCTTCAACTCGTCACTCGAGTCGTTGTCGTCTTTGTACAGTCCAGATGCACCTGCGACTCACGTAGACTTTTCATTGCTCTGTGCGGTTTTGGCTGCCTTTCTATATGTAATCCACCAAGACACCCGACCACGGTAGTAGCGAGGTGGGAGGGGGGTGTGTACAAAGTGCAGGAGCATCTAAGAAGACGCATGTTTGTCGCGGATGCGAATTGCTGTATGTAGCGTGTAAAACAGTTTGCCAGGGTGCACGCGGTCGTGCGTCGTAACCGAAAACTCGTTTTTTAAAGACTGCTTACTTTATTGTGTTTTAACCTCAGTTGTAAAGGAATGTTTTAAGGATCCCATGGAATACCCCTCGCAAACCGTTTTACACACTGCATATGGCGATTCACCTCCACTAGAAACATGTCTCTATTAACAGTCAGCATGGGTTGGAGCTGCATGTTGCCTCTACAACAGACGAATATAAATGATGCCATTTTTTCTGTGTTGTCGTGTGTGAGTTGGTGGGCGTGGCTCTGCGAGTTGTCATCGTATCCAATGGTCTTGGAGTTGGTGGGCGTGGCTAATTCCTGCGTGCGCCATAGGTCTCTAACTTGTCAGCGGCTTAGTGAATCCACGCTCCTTCCGGCATGCTTTCCATGGTCGTCTTGCCTTAGTGATTTATATATATATATAGATATGTTTTTAAAATAATTAAAGTATATTCTAAACAATGACAAATATTAAAATTTTCCATGTTGTTCTGAAATTACATTTGTGTACCTTCTTATGCTGTGAAATTTCCTGCATAGATAGGTGTCAGAGCTTTTTTGGTGTTGAATGTGCTAGACAGTCAGTGATTTGCCATTTGTAAAGCTATTCCTCAAGTACAGCCTTTTTCAATAAGATGATGTTGTATTAAAAATATATACACAGTATATTAGTGCTGGGAGGTATACCGTTTCATACCGAAAACCATTTTTTATTTTTGTTATGATATGGATTTTTCTTATACCACAATACTAGTTTAAATAGCCTAAACAATGTTCGGAATGTGGCGCAGCGGGAAACTATTTAAGGGGGGACCTTTTTCACTGCTACACTGCTAAACACGCGTGCAACGGAGTACATGTGTTAATGGAGGCATCGCGCGGTAAAAATGGACAGAAAACATTCTGAAACTGAAGCTGCAGCAGACGATAAAGTTGAACATGATGACATAGAAGAACTTTTGCTGAAAAAAGGAGCCATGTCTGTTGTATATATATTGGTTTTAAAAGGTCAGATGTGGACCAAACAACAATTTACTGCAAATGCTGTCAAGCTAAAGTTGTCACTAGAGGCGGCATCACGAGCAATGTGCTGTACCACGTTAACCGCAAACATGCTTTGGAGTACCATGAATGTATGGAACTAAGATTGGCACCCTCCACTTCCTCTGGTAAAACTAAAAAAGCTAGAGGACACTTTGTTTGCTAGAGATACTAGATATGACAAAAAAAGTAAGCGGTGGATCGAGATAACCAACACCATTACAATCCATATAGCTAAAGTGTCAGTGGACAGAGATTGTTAACATTAACAGAAAGTGTAGTTGGTTTACAAAAAATATTTACTATTTATTCCTTTTCTAAGACATGTTCAGTGCAATACAACTTTTGACAAGCACCTCTGGATATTTTACTAAGTCTAAATGCCTCTTTGGATGGTTGAAAATATGTTGTCAAAATTATAGTTTAAGTTGTTTGCAAAATTTGTTCAATAAAAAGGTTCTATATTTTGACTGCAACTGTCATGCAGTGTGATTACTTCTCTTCATTAGTGCCTCCCCCTTGAAAACTATCACTTTATGGGGCCATGCAAACCTGTATTAATACTTGTGTGCACATTAAAATGTTTTTTGTACAATGTACAATTCTCATGACAGTGAAACAGGTTATTCTTAGCCAGTCTACTGCAGTAATTGCAGTGGAAAATGTGGTTGATATCTACTCATGCATGGGAAAAAAATACTTTTGAATACTGTGAAACTGGTATAATTTTGAAAAATACAGTGATATAGAATTTTGGTCATACCGCCCAGCACTAATGCATATAATTATTTTTTTTTGTTCTTTATTTTGGAATTTGTTAGTTTTCACATACCCCTTGGGGTCAGAGTGCAGGGTCAGCCATTGTACAGCACCCCTGGAGCAATTTCAGGTTAAGGGCCCTGCTTAAGGGCTCAGCAGAGTAGGATCACTTTTGGCAGTGATGGGGATTCGAACCAGCAACCTTCGGGATACCAGCGCAGATCCTTAGCCGTGGCTCTTAGGAACATCAGGAACATTATTGACCCCCTTTCGCCTTCAGAACTGCCTTAATTCTACGTGGCATTGATTCAACAAGGTGCTGAAAGCATTCTTTAGAAATGTTGGCCCATATTGATAGGATAGCATCTTGCAGTTGATGGAGATTTGTGGGATGCACATCCAGGGCATGAAGCTCCCGTTCCACCACATCCCAAAGATGCTCTATTGGGTTGAGATCTGGTGACTGTGGGGGCCATTTTAGTATAGTGAACTCATTGTCATGTTCAAGAAACCAATTTGAAATGATTCGAGCTTTGTGACATGGTGCATTATCCTGCTGGAAGTAGCCATCAGAGGATGGGTACATGGTGGTCATGAAGGGATGGACATGGTCAGAAACAATGTTCAGGTAGCCCGTGGCATTTAAACGATGCCCAATTGGCACTAAGGGGCCTAAAGTGTGCCAAGAAAACATCCCATTACACCACCACCACCACCAGCCTGCACAGTGGTAACAAGGCATGATGGATCCATGTTCTCATTCTGTTTACACCAAATTCTGACTCTACCATTTGAATGTCTCAACAGAAATCGAGACTCATCAGACCAGGCAACATTTTTCCAGTCTTCAACTGTCCAATTTTGGTGAACTTGTGCAAATTGTAGCCTCTTTTTCCTATTTGTAGTGGAGATGAGTGGTACCCGGTGGGGTCTTCTGCTGTTGTAGCCCATCCGCCTCAAGGTTGTGCGTGTTGTGGCTTCACAAATGCTTTGCTGCATACCTCGGTTGTAACGAGTGGTTATTTCAGTCAAAGTTGCTCTTCTATCAGCTTGAATCAGTCGGCCCATTCTCCTCTGACCTCTAGCATCAACAAGGCATTTTCGCCCACAGGACTGCCGCATACTGGATGTTTTTCCCTTTTCACACCATTCTTTGTAAACCCTAGAAATGGTTGTGCGTGAAAATCCCAGTAACTGAGCAGATTGTGAAATACTCAGACCGGCCCGTCTGGCACCAACAACCATGCCACGCTCAAAATTGCTTAAATCACCTTTCTTTCCCATTCTGATATTCAGTTTGGAGTTCAGGAGATTGTCTTGACCAGGACCACACCCCTAAATGTATTGAAGCAACTGCCATGTGATTGGTTGATTAGATAATTGCATTAATGAGAAATTGAACAGGTGTTCCTATTAATCCTTTAGGTGAGTGTAGATTGTTAAAGTAAAGTAGTGAGACTGGAAGACGGATTATTAATGACTTCTAGTCAGTGAATGCTCATATCTTGCATGGTATTCAGTTGTATCTTGTTTGTTGGTACAATACAGCTTTTTGGAGTAAGGATCGGAACTAAGCTAAGCTGTTAAGCTATAAAATCTTTAAATCAGTGATACGGTAGGCTATTTTAACTGAATAAATAATTACTTAAAAATTCATGTTACTCAAGAAGAATTGTAAAACAATCTTTGGTGATTACTATTATTATAAAGTTGACGTGTGTTGTGAAATAACTTCAGTTTTAGCAGCTGTTGACCATTTGATTTTTTTTCCAAGACCAAATGCCAAAAAGTGATTGCTTGCTTCTCTCAGCAGACATTGCATCTCTTTTTTTTTATTTTTATTTGAATGTAAAGCTCATAGGTTTCAATTAACATAATGATTCTTGATTTTGTACCAAAGTTAGTTTGCATAAAGTAGAACCTTTGTACAGCATCATTAGTGCGTGCCTAACTTGCCATTAAAAAGCTCATAAAAATACAGTACAAACTTAAAAAGAAAAAAAAAGCCTGAAAAGCATTTCAGGACTATAAACAGAAAGCAGAATATGCTGATCCTGCATTGTTAACGTTTTTGTTATTTGGGAATGATGTTGTTAACTCAGTATATCCTATGGAACTATTAAGAAATTAAGTTTATTAGAGATCATTAGAAAAGCAGTGATGTCTTGTTGGTGTGCACTGTATGGCAGATCTAATTAGAACTCCCCAACTGAGAAAGAATATGTGGTGTAACATCCTAGGGGTTTAAAACTCTGATTATCTAGTTGAATAGGCACACAGTGTCAATATAAACATTAGTTGGTATGACATTTACTGGGGGAGCAGGTTATAGACTAAGGCTTCACTTGCGATTCATAAGTAATCCTATGGTTGTTGATGATTTCTGAGCCCACACTTTCTTGCTTAATTTAAATACAATTGATCATTACTTCTAAAGAGGACACATTTAAACAAATAAATATTAAGTCAATCAGTGAACAATTGATGCCTGTATTTTCAAGTGTTTTTTTGAAAATAAAGTGTTTTTTATTGCAATCAGTGTAGTAGTTTTTGCCTTGGGAGCACTTGTATTTGTCTGGTTACTTTTATAAAACCTTTCAACCAAAACTGAAATACAATATCAATCATATAGCATTGTTAAATTTGTTTTTACATTTTGTTTAGATTTAGTTTACTATTCAGGTTCACCTAAAGTTATGCCTATTTTAAGTTGCATAACAAAACTGCTTAATTTTCTTTCACATGCGCAGAATGCTGGAGCCTACTCTGTCAGCACAGGCACAAGGCAGAAAGTAGCCATGTGCAGTATGCTAGTTCATCACAGAATGCTTTTAGACAGTATTAATAAAATGCAGTGTTTTTAATTCTACCAAGCTGTTTCTGAGTAAAAAAAAAGTTTGTATAGTAGACTACACATATAAAGGTTTAGGTTTCCTTAAGTAGAATTGAGTGGAATGTGTGAAAGAAGATTTTGAACTGAGAAGCTAAAGACATTTTGGAACTTTACTTGGGCCACATATGTCACATTTAAATCATACAATAAGTAGTTTAAATAAATTCATTTCATTCCAGTTGTGAATGGTAGTACTGCACATGCATCTTGCTTACTATACATTTATCCTGGTGAGAGTCATAATGCCTATAGACTGAAAGAGCCAAAACACACTTTCCTAATCTTGGCTACAATTTATGATTCCCAAAGGAGCTAAGAAAAGTATTCTTTATCAGTGTTTTGAATACATGGTCCTGGGAATTATAGGTTTTTGTTCCAACCAGATTCACATTCAGTGATGATAATTGATAATATTTGATATATAACATTTTATAAATATTTGACATTTAGATATATTTTCTATTTTTGTTATTGCTTTAAGTATTTAACTATATTTTGTTGTTTTGTACTATTTTGCTCTTTTTCCATGTAATCTGTTCCCTCCATTGTCTCCTAATAATGCTAATTAAAAACAAACCGCAGACACTCGGGCAAACAACACTGAATGATTAAAGTCTACAACTACTTCAAACCCACTGATTAGTCAATCATGGATTAAACAACAACAGCACTGGGAAAAGCAGGATGCAAATATTGTTAAATAGTAAAAGAAAAATAAATTATCCCGATATGACTGCTTAGTACCTTTTTAATAAAAATTGACAAAATTTATTTTTGTAATTTCTACATTGACCCCAAAAACAGAGAAACTGGGAATAACAGTTCACTTACTTAGGCCAGGAGTCCAATTAAAAACAAGTTGGTTAGACCAAAGACCTGCATTCACATTGGGTCCCCAGGACAGAGTTTGGGAACCATTGCCCTCTATCATCTCCTAGGTACTTCCCACTAATCAAAGAAGCACCCTCCACTACATATCCAAATGGCTCATTTCCTTTCAGAGTAGCATTACTTCTACTGTAAATTCCTCATCCTGTCACAGAGAGTGGTACCTACAACCATATTTGTCTGTATTTACCAGTAATCTCATTCAGTTTTACACTAATCACCTCAATGTATGATCAGTAGTGGTAATGGGGATGTAGATTGTCTAGTTAACCAAGAGTTTAGGTCCTTAGTGTGATATCACTAGTAGAGCACTGCCCATTTTATGCTGTTCCTTTCCAGATCATTAACAGTAAGAAGTGCGTGAAGAGCATTGGCTCATACATTATGGTTTTTGCACAGTGATTCTCCATTTTTGATTGGATCTTACTAATATTCTTTATTTTGTTACTGTATGCTGCTTCACTAAACTGTTGTAATGGTTTTATTCTAACAGATAATTATTTTTTTTTTTTCTTTGTAAGTAATGTTCAAAATACAAAAAATTGTGGACACTTGACTTTCAGACCTACATGAGCTTTCCAAAACTATGGGCATTAATATGGAGTTGGCACCCACTATGCAGCCATAGCAGCCTCCACTCTTCTGGGAATGCTTTCCACAAGATTTTGCAGTGTGTCTTTCAGAATCTACTGTATGCCTATTCAGGCAAAAGAGCATTTGTGAAATCACTTACCGATGTTGGATGAGAAGACCTGGCTTGTAATTAGCATCCCATTTCATTCCAGTGGAGTTCAGAAGGGTTGAAGTAAGGTCTCTGTGCTGGATTCTCGGGTTCCTTCACATCAGACTCATCAGACTAGGTCTTTATGAATCTGGCACAGTCATGCTGGAACAGAAAAGGGCCTTCCCCAAAGTGTTGCCACAAAACTGGAAGTGTACAATTGTCAAAAATGTCTTTAAATGTTTTAGTATTAACAGTACCCTTCAATGGAACCAAGGGCCCTAGCCAAACATCTTTAAAACCAGAGCCAGATTTGAAAATGTTTGTTTATTCTGTTGTTTTTGGAGTCTGTTGCATTTTGTTCAGTTTGCTGTTCACTTTAGAATGGTTAAAAGCAAAGGAGAAGAGGAAAACAAAACTTTGGTTTATATAAAAAAAGGGCTACGTCAGACAGACCTACTGTGGATTTTTTTTTTCCTCTAAGTTATTAACTGAGGTGTACTAGGAAAATCGTAGTTTTTCTGCAGTTGCATGTTATAGTTGCATATTAAGGTGCTCTCCATCCTTGCTTTCTTGCAATGTGCATATACTTTTAGTTTTTTTAAATCTGTTTTTTTCATACCTTTTACATACAGCAACATATTTGTAATGGAGACCATCTTAAAGATCCAGCGCTTCTTGGAGTGGTGGGATATTCACAACACAATAGTTAATACAATGCACTGAAGTTTACATAGTCCTATCAACGGTTTACAAAATTGTTTGTTAAAATTGTGAATGTTAAGAATGAAATCATTTAAATTTGTGGTCACCACCAAGAATAGATATTTAATAGCATTTAAAAGTTCAATTTATTAGCTGTCTTTTTGAAAAATAATAGCAAAGAATCAAAGTTCTAAATAGTAATTTTAATTTTTAATAGGCTACTTTATACACATTATATATAACTTAATAATTAATATCCCATACATACATCTGTCTTTTTTACTTACCAATATCAGCATCTGGAGCTAGAAACAAATCAATGTGTGGAGAGGCAATATTCTTTAATATATGCTAATAAGTCACATTATAGTAATCTATACAGCTCTGATCAAACTTGTTTAGAGGGTTCTAGTTTCCATATATATTCTGTGGGTTGTTATTATTAAAGAAGTTGTGTTGTTTTGTAAAGTTTATTTATTTGTAAAATATTTTTTTTTATATTTTAAGTAATTTAGCTTGAATTTTCTAAGGAAGCATTTTTGTTTATTTATTTTTCATTTACCTACATTAGAACCCCAAGAACTCCTGTGGCTAACTGTTTTTCAGCATGGTAATTACTTTGTGCCCCTTTTATCATTCTTTTTATTTAAATTTTCCATAATCTTTGCCAACATCAGTTATATTGTTTCATATAGTGTATGTTCCGTTAATATTTTTTTAATTTTTGGTTTGGGGAATACTGTACTTTCTGTGGGGACTGCATATTTAGTGTTGTAACCTAATTTATTATGGCTGGCTGTCTAATGCATCTGTATTGTAGCATTCTACTGTTAGATTTGCGCTCTGTTTTTCAAAACTTTCACTCTTTCAGGGTCTTGATGTCTTTGTCATTCTATTGAAGAGGAATGTCATGTTTTTCTATCTTTTTTATGAAAAAGTGCACTATTATGTGGACACTTTGATCGTAGCATGAAACAATGTAGACGTTTTTGTATAAGAGTAGAGCAGTGACATTACTATTCTAGTATTGAGCTGGTGGAGGAAATCAATCTGAGCTTTGCATGGCCAACCTACTCCCAAAATGCTGCATTGATTCTTCTTACATGTTATGATTTATAATTTAAGCATGTGGTAATCATTTCCTTGTACTTTTTTTCAATTAAATGTTTTATTTTACAGTTTCTGGGCTCACAGTTACTCTCTTGCAAGTTATTCTTAGGTTTTATGGTAATATGTTTGGCAAGTGAGAGATTTAAGAAGGAAAAAGTTTAAGTGATGAATGGGATAAGGCAGGCCAGCAAGTCATGCAAAATTGGCGTAGATGGGAAACTTTCCTTTATTTTTAAAAAGAAAAAAGATTAGAATTCTGTGTTTGATAAATTGTCAAACAGTAAAACTTTAAGCTGCTCCAACTTTAAAATTTTTACATTTATTAGAAAAAATTACAAAAAACTTAAATTTCTCGTGTCCTAGTTTTGCTTCCATCTGTTTTGTAAATCTTTAATTTAATGGCCAACTCATGCAGTAAATGGAATCCAGCATAACTGTTATATGCAATAAGTGACCCAAGCTTGCATGTTTCTTCTTACTCATAGTAAAGATTTGTCTGCATTTGGGCCAAATGTTTTGAAATAAGCAGAGTGAAACTTTAGCTCAGCATCTTTACAGGCATGTTATAAGGTGAGAAGGTTGAGTAATTTAAATAATTGCAATCTTATTTGAGTGTGTTGACTTTCAAGAAAAAGCTTGTCAGAGAGCAATACATTATAGGGAGTGCAGAATTATTAGGCAAGTTGTATTTTTGAGGATTAATTTTAATATGGAACAAACACAGTGCTATCAGTCAATCCAAAATGTTAATAAACCTGAAACCTGAATGTTTCACAACGGAAATGTGAGTGTGAACATCATCAGGGGAATACATATGTGCGCACAATTATTAGGCAACTATTAGTGTGCAGATTTATTATGCAACTAAAGGAAAAATGAAAATTTTCCCATCTCACTTGTTTATTTTCATCTGTTATAGTGAGAATAATAAACAAACACCTCAAAATTTACAAATAAACATCTCTGACATTTAAAAAAAAATAAATCAATCAATCAATGACCAATATAGCCACCCTTCTTTCCAATAACAGTCATAAGCCTTTCCATTCATGGAGTCTGTCAGTTTCTTGATCTGTTGACGATCAGCTTTTTGTGGAGCAGTGACTACAGCCTCCCAGACACTCTTCAGAGAGGTGTATTGTTTTTCTCCCCGTAAATCTAGCGTTTAAGAAGTGCCCACAAGTTCTCGATAGGGTTTAGGTCAGATGAGGAAGGGGGGCCATGTCATTATTCCTTCATCTTTAAGGCCTTTACTGGCTGGCTACGCAGTGGAGAACTTCGATGCAAGTGATGGAGCATTGGCCTGCATAAAAATCATGGTCTTTTTCCTGTATCACTGTTTGAAGAAAGTGTCTTCGAAAAAACTGGCAGTAGGTTTGGGAGTTGATTTTGAGTTCATCTTCAATGCAAAAGGTCCAACTAGCTCATCTTTAAAAATACCAGCTCATACCAGTACCCCACCTCCACGTTGGAGTGGAGCTCTGTGCCCATTACTGATCCACAGGTCCATCCATCTGGTCCATCAAGAGTCACTCTCATCTCATCGGTCCATAAAACCTTTGAAAAAAATCTGTCTTCAGATATTTCTTGGCCCAGTTTTGACGTTTCAACTTATGTTTCTTGTTCAGTGGTGGTTGGGTTTCAGCCCTCCTTACCTTGGCCATGTCTTTGAGCACTGAACACCTTGTACTTCTGGGCACTCCAGGTAGGTTGCAGCTCTGGAATATGAAAGTACTGGAGGATAATGGGTTCCTGGTAGCTTCACGTTTGATTCTTCTCAAATCTTTGGCAGCTAATTTGCGTCTTTTGTTCTCAACACGTTTCTTGCGACCCTGTTGACTATTTGCAACAAAATGTTTGATGGTTCTGTGATCACACACCAATATCTTAGCAATTCCAAAAGTGCTGCATCCCTCTGAAAGACTTTTTACAATTTTTGACTTTTCAGAGTCAGTTAAATCTCTTTTTTGGCCCATTTTGCCTGAGGAAAACTAGCTGCCTAATAATTCTGCACACCTTGATATAGGGTGTTGATCTCCTTAGGCCACACCCTCCCTCATTACACAAATACACATCACCTGACGTGCTTAAATCCAATAAGCATTCAAGTTAATACAGCTTGGAGTTGGAATATACGCATTAAAAATGATGATATGGTCAAAATACTCACTTGCCTAATAATTGTGCACACAGTGTATCATTAGTACATTATAGGTTATCTGTAAGCTCTCTAAATAGTGCGACAATTAGCATTAATATGGAAAATAATCTGCAGTTGGCATTTCTTTAGTAAAAAGAGTGCTTAAGGTATTTGTCTAATTTATTATCATATTTTAAGCAGAATATTACCATATGACAAAAGAATTAGTGAAATACAGTAAAACAGAATAATTGAATTATTGCCACTTCTACTAAGTATCATTATTATCAATCAGCATTTGGAAATACTGAATGCCTCCCTACAGTGGAATATAAAGCACTGTTGACTGAGCATGTGTGTAGTGCTGAATCAAAAAGAAAAACTGTGGGTGATGGACATTAAAAAGTGCTTGTTTATTACAATAAAATGTACTAAATGTACCTGTGAAGGATGCATGTGTGAAAAAATACCAGTTGAAAAGAGCTGGTCATGGAATGACAGTTCCATTATCAAGGTGAAGAGGTTGGTTAATGCTAATATAATCTGTATCCAAAGTAAAGCTGTAAATGTCAAAAAGCTTTGCCTGTTATTGATGTAGCAGTGCTTTACTCCTGATAACACAGCTTTGTCCCTTTTGTTTCATTACTCCAAAGTTAACCCATGTTTTAATGTGTTCAAGCATTCTTCAACGAGAAAATAGACTGCAAATTAATGTGAGAAATTTTCAACAACATAGCAGATAGAGCTGCTGGCTTACAGCCCATGGGTCTCAAATTTGAAAGTTTTCAGCATTGTCTTCAGTCTTTCCTGAGTTTCTGTGGGGTTTCTTCTGGGAGCCCAGTTTCTGTTCACATGGAAAAGCTATGCTTTGAAGTTCAACTAGCAACTAAATTGAAGGATTTTATTGAAATGTTATTTGTTTTGTTTAATGAAAATGGTACACACACAGGCTTAGAAAAGCAATGAAAAAGTCTTAATGCCCATTTACTATTGATAAGACGTATAGCAAGAGAATAGAAAATTGAAAGTTAACACTGTACAGTGTTTGATTATGGGTCAGGCGCGGTAAATCATTAACTGATGACTCAGTGTTTCATTGTGTTTCGTGTGCCGTTTTGCCAGGCTATCATGTAAATCAAGCAGTTCTCAATAAACAGCCTTTTTTCTCTGTTTTTACTTTGCCTAATGATCTGGAATAGTGTAGAGAGAGAGAGGAAAGAGGCTGGGAACATCACTGATAGTGTAGGACAAATACATTTTCAAGATTTTCACAGACTCGGTGAATACATATTGCCATACTATGTTTTTAGTGCTCCAGATATAGTACATA
The DNA here is from genome assembly GCF_016835505.1 of Polypterus senegalus. Taxonomy (NCBI): domain Eukaryota; kingdom Metazoa; phylum Chordata; class Cladistia; order Polypteriformes; family Polypteridae; genus Polypterus; species Polypterus senegalus. The sequence continues at coordinate 67,531,720 of NC_053168.1, read as the reverse complement.
CTTATTATATAGTGGTGTGGTATACATTCATGGTGACCACAGAGCACAGTGGCTTTGGCTTGGCTGTGTTCAATTACTGCCCAATCTAGAAAGATTCTTTTGTGACTTATTTAGAAGTTCTCTCTGCTGTCTGATAGTTATTTTTCTGCCCACTCTACACTGTTTGTGCAATGCAGCTGCAGAAAGCTTAAACAACTCGGTACATCTACATAAAAACAACATGGATGAGCTTTCTTGAAGACTTTTACTGGAAATGCCTCGTTGTAAAGCGAAATATATACAAAAGAAACATACAGGTATTTACAGGTGTACAACCAGAGACAATAAGTGATTTACAAAGTAGTACATAGCGGACAGTATACATTTAAAAAAAAAAAAAAAAACTTTAAAAGACACTTGCAAGGTGAGTGATTTTCAAGGTCGGATTGTGACAATAGATGCGCATAGACAGAGGTTCAGATTGCTGCATACCACAACTAACCAGACCCAGGGGTTTATATACCTTAAAGATACGTTTCGGACGTGACCGAAACTAGAGATAAAGGGGTGCCTATGTGAGACACAAGGGGTGCATTGTATTTAAATGTACATTATGGGATCTATGTGCTTTATGTGAGCTGCACGGACATTTATAACACCACTGTGAGTGTGGGACATGACTTACAGGTGTGTTAATAAATGCCAAGACAAAGGGGGAGCACAGTTCAACAAATAACAGTAATAGTTAACCGCATGGAGGGCAGAACTGTTGTATGTAAGTGATGACAATGATAGTTATGTCTGTATGAATTAGAAGGACTGAGTTTTTGAAACTCCTTGCATTAATAATTTGCATTTAAACTTAAGTTCTTATATATCACTACAGTATACCACCTAGCAACCATATTAAATTATTTAGATTATTAAATTATTTAGTATTTAAACTATTTAGAAATAGAAATAATTGTTGTATGCCCTAAGTGACTATAAAGGTATTTTTTTGTCCAGTTTCCTGCTTCCTTTAATTAAGTCTTATATTGCTTTTTTTAATCATCTTTTCTATCCTGTAAAGTTTTGTTAATAAATTCCCGCAGTATCTTGCTATTTGATTAATTTGCTGATTGTGATATGCCAGGTGAATGCTTATATGTCATGCATGGGTGGTGCTGATATTCCTGCTTACAGTGAGTGTACCGTCTACTATCTTGATGCATTCATTTAATTTCTAGAGCAATCTGTGAAATTATTCAAGGAAAGCTGTTGATTGATGCAACTTGCCCATTCCTGTCATTAGAAATCCTTCAGTCAATGCTGAAGTTTTGAATAAAAATTGTCTTTACAGCATCTACAAAAAACAAAAGAATTACAAAAACAACCAAAAGTAAGCTTTCATAATTTTATCCTCAAAAGAAAATGGCATCCATCTTCTTGAATAGTAAGCAAATCAGAAAAATTAGTCATTTAAACACAATGGAAAACCAATCTAAAACCTCTGCAGGACTGAGACTATCTTTATCTGTACAGTACTAGTTGCATAGCTGCTTAATGTTGTCACAGAAAATGTACAAGCATTCAACAAAATGGTTGTTTTTTTTTGCTTGCGTCACATGGAGGTTTTACGTTTTGTGCTACCTGGCAAAGTGTGCCCTGTGGAATATTAAACCTTTGTCTTTATATGTGCATTTATATCAAAATCACAATACTATCAGAAAGATCTAGAAGAGAAGAACATAAAAAAGAAAAGAAAGCTGTATACAATTAAATTTTCTAACAGATGCAAAACAAATAGGCTATAAAGAAAAGGAAACATGTACACTTAGCTCTGTATTTATTAGTATTCATAGCTTAATGCACCAAAAGGAATAATAAAACCAGCAGCTGGAGGAGAAGGAGGATGGAGGTGGAGAATGTTAAGGGCTGTTAAGCTTCTTTTCTTGTTGGTGTAATAAGAAAATCATACTCACTCATTAGTATGCTTTCCTGAATGATCCTGTCAGGATGTGTTTATAATATCACAGAAATTATCATTTCTGGTGCTCACTCCTTGATCCAGAGAAAGAGTCATGAAAACACCCAGCTTCTGTCAGGGATACAAGAGGTTATTTACAGTACTGTATATGTGTCTTTCTTTTTTGCTACTGAAATCTTTCAGTGTCTTTAAACAGTTCTACCCTTTACAGTGCCTGGGGTATGAGAGTATGTGAGACTGAGGCAAAGCTTTTTTTTTTTCTTTCTTTCTTTCTTTTGCTCTTGGAGCATTCTTGCATCTCAGGACAGATTTACAGGTCACATGGGTGAGCCTTAGCTTGATGCATGTCATTTGTAAACATTGCAATAAGTGACAAAATTGTTCAGCAGAGTTTTGCACACTAAATTCTTATAGTTATAAGTGGTAAGAAAAGACCTCAAACACTAGGATGGAGAATTCTGCATTCCACCACTTCTCTCAGGTGTTGGGGAGAGGCAGCTTTAGTTTGATATTAAATATGCATTTCACACAACACTACAGACTTTTTTATGTAAATTTGCAAAAGCTAAAAAGAAAGTGAGAGGCTCAACTACAGTGTGGGCAATGCATTTTGTACTGAAATATTGTGCTGATCTCCAATATTGCAGCCTATTGATGATGCAGACTGTACTTCATGACTTATTCCCTTCTTGTATTAAAGTAACAGTACCCCCAGCTTAGCTATCACCTGATACTTTTTTGTTGTTTGCTTTTGTTTCTTTCTTAAAGGCAATGTTCCTGATAGACCCCATCAGTTTATTTTTCTTTTTGCTAATTTACAGGATTGTGGATCCTATCTAGAATTTCTTGCTCTCTTATCAAGACTAATAATCAGAAAATACTTACCACAAGAAAGATGTAAAAGCTTTATGTGACTCAAGCGTTGACCTTTTCTGGTTTCTTTCTGTCCTTAGCATCCAGGCCCAAAAAGATGGGGAAGGATGCTGAAAAACTAAAGAGTTGCAAAGCTGCAGGCCCGTTTATTTGATCTTGTGGCTGGTCTCTTTTCTAAACATTTCCTAGAAAGTCATTAATGTGTTTAAGAAATAAGCCCACTATTTTTTAATCTTAATTCATTTACCTTCATCTAATAGCTTATTTGTGTTGACAACCAATTGTTCATTAATAAGGAGTTTCTAGGAGGTTAATTTAACTTTCCGTAATTTACCACCTACTCTTCCAGCGGTCTTTGTTTATCTCCAGTCTAATTTAAAGATTTTTACAGCTGCTGAGCACATCAGATGGTGTGTTAGACTGTCACTTAGGTTAAAATGTTTAAGTATGTGTTTTTCTTTAACGTAGTTGTAAACAAAGCTCAGATTACAGTGGAAATACAAGTGGTGTAAAAAGAGGAACATGGTTTCAATGTTATACGAGAATGTTTGGATGCAAAAATTACATGTCTTCAGTTTACAGTTAGGTTAAAATTTGTATGCATTCTTTTGAAGCGTAAGTAATTAACAGTTATGTATTTTTATTACTCTTAACTAGACTAGTTATTGGGGCAATTTAAAAAACCTCAAGAAAGACTAAGGAGTAAATATCTTTGTAAATCACTGAAATAAACCAAATGTGTTTGCCGTTGACTCTATAGTTTCTTGTGCATCTGGTCTAAATTATTGTGTCCTAGTAATGGGCTATATTTTAAATTTAATTTCTTGGGAAATAGATATCATTATTTGTTCTTAATAGAACCACAAAATTAGATCCACATTCTGAATTGAAAGGAATATATATATATATATATATATATATATATATATATATATATATATATATATATATAATCTTTTTTATTTTAGGTTAGTGAAGTTAAAAATAATATTTATAAAGTGGTGGCTGTGTGGCATAGTGGTTAAGGCTGCTACCTCAAAGGTCTGGGAGACTGGGTTCAAATTCAGCTTGGTCACAGTGTTTCCCTGTGTTGCTCTTCAAGTGTCTGTGTTTCCACCCCATCTATAAATATGACCATGATCATGACTTAGATTACCAAGTTTGATAATGGATGGATGGATGAAGTATTTATGAGTGCAAACACCATTTTTAAAGATTACCATATTAACCATTCTGCTTAATGTGGTCCAAACCATTGGGTTATATGAATGCATTTTCTCAAATTGCTTTAATTTTGATTGTAAATGCATGCTTTCTATAATGGAAGCACGTTATGCTGTTCGTATGAAATAATGTCTGACGAAGGTGTTCATTAATGTACATCATGGTAATGCAATGGTTAGCTCTGTTTCTGTAGAGTTTGTCCATTCTCCACATATTTCTGGGTGGACTAGTTTTCTTTTAACATTGGAAAAGCTTGTGTATTTCATTAATTGCAGATTGGTCCTATATGGATACATGCTCAAGTGAGTCCTCTGACAGGGATACTACCTGCCTTGTGCCCATTGCCGCAAAGAAAGGTTTAGGTTTTGGAATAAACATTTTTTAAAAGAGGTTTATATTTAAAGTTAAAGCACTTTGATCACTATTAGTGTTAAAAAGCACCAGTACTGGTCCTGGTCACAGAAATATATAAAGAAATGCAAATTTACAAATCAATCACAAGCTGGAATTGTTAATTTATGCAATGGAAGGGTTCATTGATAAATTGGAGTGGTTTGTACTTGCCTTATTTCTGTATTAATTAGGAAGAGTGAATTCCTATTATTTTAATTGTTTCTATGAGGGAAGCAATAAGACAAACAAAAAGGCTGTCACTTGACCTTGCGTGTTTAATTTTCCTTGTGCATGTAAGGTAGTTAAATGGGAAAGCTTTAGCTAGTTGAAAGAACTGGCTAATGGATTTGTCTAGAATACATATACTTTAGTTGTCAGGATACTCTTCAAGCGTTATTTCTTATCAGAACTCTTGTATCTTTTGTGGCACTATCTAACAGTTTTGGTCTGATAGATGACATTTTCGGATTCTGAAATACACAAGAAGCATTATTACAGTTGCATACACTGTAGGTAAGAATAAGGCTGACCTCTCTGACTCATTTTGCACATGTAACACTTCTCAATTTAAAGTTACCTCTGAGTTTGCAGATATCCTTTGAAAGTGTAATTTTCTTTTTTTTGCAGATATTATATAGCCAATTTATTCTTACAACAAAAATCTGAACCAAACCTGAAAAAAAATTACTGCAATATTTATTCTATGTAATATTATAAGAGAAATCAAATGTTAATTTAATTGAGCAATTATTTAAAAAGAAGCAGAAAACAAAGGTCAAGTTATATGTACCAAAAAATATATGTAAGATCAAAAATATTAAGAAATTGATTTTTTAGTACACCTTTTCCTGCTAACTGAAAATCTTTTTAAGTTGCAGTTTTATGCTTTTGATATATCTATGTTTACAAACAGATAGGAGATAATTAAACTTTAAAAAAGTCAGTAGTATTATGGTTCTCTTTCTCCATTGAAATGTGTGGCAGAGTTTAGTTTAAGTATGACTGAAAGCATGACTTCAAAATTCACACTTTGCCCAAATACTCTAATTGATTAGCTACCTATTGAAATTGAATTATTGTCATTCTTTAAATGCAATTGTCTTGTGTATTCCCTATTTACTATGGACTCTAATGCCATCAGGATTATGGACAGGTCAATGCAGTGTTTTTATTTAGAGGATTAGCAGTAAAGCTCTTCACAATTTTAACTAAAAAGTATACTTCATTTTTGTAAATGTTATAATAAATCACGACACCTCTTTTAATATTGCTATATTGCTTTTTCTTTTATAAATTAATTGAGGCCGGGTGTGAAACTGAAAATAAACAGTGTGGACGCTGGCCCGGACACACACAGACGGACATCTCCAGTTCACCACACACTGTTTATTTACAAATATATAACACAGTCCAATTACGTGCACCACAAACCCCAGTGCCTCTTGCACCGATTCCCCAAAGTCCAGGCCTCACAGTTCCAATGCCTTTCTCCTGGCCGCCTCCAGTCCTCTCTCCAGCTCTGTCCACTTCCACCCGACATCCACCATCGACTGAAGGGAGGCGGCCCCTTAAATAGGAACCCGGATGGGATCCAGCTCCGTAGCCACGCCCCAGTGTGGCGGAAGTGCCGGCTGCGCACCTGGAAGCCGTCTGGGTGTCCCCTGTCGTCTTCCCCCCAGCACTTCCTGGTGTGGCGGAAGTGCTGGGCTCCAGGGATATCCAGGCACCGGGGCGCCGCCTGGCGGTGGCCACGGGTCCCTACAGGGCTGGGCTTCCAATCCCTTTGCCCGAGGCCCCCAACATAGCCAGGGCGAACGCCCCCTCACGGTCTGGAGGAGGCACAAGCCCTCTTCCGGTCCTCCTGGGTGTCCCGGCCAGATGCCACACCAGATATTAATCATGTACATTTAGCATCAAAATGGAGAGCAGCTTTTCCATGCATACGTGTTTGACGCTTCCCAGTAAAATGTAGTACATGTTTCTAAATGAAGTGGGAGTGAATCTGCTCGCGTTCCTCTTAAGTATGATTACCTCTCTGTAAATGCACATTCCTGAATTCTCTCTTGAGAGGAGCAGTAGAAACACTAGATTAGAAGGAAGTGGCCAGCCTGATTTCACAGTTTCCAGGACACAGGAAGAGATAAATGCCAAAAGGCAGAGGTTTTCTTTTGACAATAAAACTCACATCAGTGCACTCCACTGACATTTCCTCAGTTTTTTGGAAATAATATTTTAATATCTTAATTCTAGATTTTGAGGAGTCTCCTATAAATATGCAGCATAGCAGAGTTCAATATCTGTGTGGTGCTGGTTCATAAATGCATGTAGTATCCTATTATTAAAACAGAGTTCAGATGGGAAAAAGCTGGCTTCTGTGGTTTATTGGTGTACATCTGGTTCTTTTTAAAATCCAATCTCATGTTAATAAGAGAAATAAGAAAAAATGTAGATGAATAGAGAGAACAGGTATATGGTGCTTACAAGCTTGTGTCTTTTTAAAGTATCGTTCCAATGTTTTAAAACTGTAAATCTGTAAAAGGAGAAAAATAAAATTATAAAACTGGTCCATTGTATTCAGTTATTATAGTTTTACATTTGGCAAATATAGGTCATGGGAAGTTCAGTGTTTTTTCAGCCTAGGTAGTTAGCAATTAGATTACTTATGTGTAGAGACCAATTATATTTATTTAAAATATTTATGTTATCAAGTAGATATTTGTGACATGTACAGTATTGTTCAGAAGTCTTAGGCACACATACACATTATGTAAAGAGAAAGTGCTTTCAAAAATAATAAGCTTTTAAATATCAAAAACTGTACTAGTCCGATAAATAATGACCAGTGTTCAGGATGGCCATCCATTGCCTTTAAAACTGCATCAAATCTCTTAGGTACACTGTCCTGTTCTTCTCCTGTCATGCTTGCTTGCTTCTCTCTCTCTCTAGGTAATCGCAAACAGCCTCTCTGATGTTGAGATCAGGGGTCTGCAGAGTCCACACCATGTGTCGCACAACTCATTGTTCTTTTTGCTGAAGATGGTTATTAATAACTTTACTTAGGGAAACTAGAACACTAAACTAAAAAGTGACAAACTTTATCTAAAACCTATCCAAAGTCAAAATGCAAAAAATCACCAAATTAAATAATATATTTTAGAGTTATATATGTCTATAATTGCATTGGTTTTGGTCATGTGCAGAGGAGAGATGCTGAGTATATTGGGAAAAGGATGTTAAGGATAGTGCTGCTAGGCAAGAAGAGAAGAGGAAGACCTAAGAGAAGGTTTATGGATGTGGTGAGAGAGGACATGCAGGTGATGGGTGTAACAGAACAAGATGTAGAGGACAGAAAGATATGGAAGAAGATGATCCGCTTTGGCAACCCCTAATGGGAGCAGCCAAAAGAAGAAGATTTTAGAGTTGTATATGTCTAACTCAAGACAGAAAAGTGACAGAGACAAGCTAATGGCACACTGAAGGGCTGTGGCAATCCTGAAGACTATGATTCCATATTTAAACTCCTTCATGTTTGACTCCATATCTTATTGAAAACAACTAACAATTACCCGACCAAAAGTTTAAAAGTCAATGGCTATCTGAAGTTTACTTTCAAAAAAAAAAAAAAAAAAAAAAAAAACAAAGTTAGGATCAAAGAGCGAGGCATAGGTGAGAACCTGACAATTGCCTGGAGAAAAATAATGACGCAGTATGTACAGTATATATCTTGGTATAATATATCAGTTTCCCTTAACAAAAGTATAGGAATATATTGTTCTTTTGTCATCTTTGATAGGAATTTATAATCAATGCAGTTTATTGCTGCTTGCTTCTCTTCTAAACTCCAGTAAGGAGGTGGTGCGCTAAACCCCATTCAAAGATTTCAATTCCCTATCCATGTCAGATTCATTTTGGTTTTTACAATGTTACACAAAGCAAAATTTTCAGTTAATAAGCATGCAGTTTGCAAGCATATTCATTTGAAAACCAAGTAATTCTGGTTATGATGCAAATTAATATTATTTCTCCCAGTCAGTTACCATAGCACTTGAAAAAGAAATTATACTGAATTTAAAATTCTATGCAGTAACAAAAAGGAAGATGGCATTGATTATTTCCCGTACTGCTATACAAACTGGATTATGCCTTTTGGTTCAAGTATTTCCATGAGTTTGTTTCATTTCATTCTGATTGGCTGTATTTTGTTTCCACATGAAATGTAAATCAAACCTGAGCCGCAACACATGTCTGCAAGGAAAAATAAAGTTTGTTTTTTTAAATGAAAGAAAAGGGATTGTACAGTATCACATGATTCTTTTACAGTTTTAATTAACATTAAACTTTATCCATATTAAAGCACTGAACAGTTTCTAGTACATTTGCTTTGAAAGTGTATCAAATTATAAAACAGTACAGTAACGGTGTAGTGAGTGTACATGTATGTAGCCTGTAGAATTTTAAACCCACATGCATGTGTTTTTAGGTGATAGGCATTTTTTCAGCATAAAGCAAACTAGTCTCAGACCCCAACGTACATTTTTTTTTTTTCTTCTCCCCATTAATTTCTGATATGACTTAAGCATTCTTATGGCTTACCAATTCAGCGTTCAAGTAATAATTCATTGTTCACTGTAGACTTCTTGCACCGCTATTCAGCACCATTGCTTTCCTATCCTCAACAGTTTTATGGCTTTGGAACAGTCCTGACCTTAGTAGACCTTAGTAATGAGCCTGACAGCTAATGTGCATCAAAAGTTTTCATCGAACGGATTATAAAGATAAGCTTAGTTAAACATCAATGAATGTTACTGTTGCAGAAAACACATGAATAATTCTCTCTTTCTCTGTTAGTTTTTCCATATTATTACTTTTAGTGCTCGTTGTGCACAACTAAAATAATATTACACTACTTAGTAAACATTACTCTTAATTGATCCTAATCTTTAATTGAGTAGATATTTTTTTTCAATTTGTTCTTAAAATAGCCATGATGTCAATTCTCATTATCTGCTGGTCGGGTTACGTTCCTGAAAACGTGAATGTTAAGCATGATTTTTATGAATTTTACTTCCTCTATAGTCAAGGTCAATCTTCTTATAGGCACTCCGACAGAAGCCATGAGTAACAGCAGCAGGGCTGATCCGAGGACCTTACTGAACCATTTAATTGGTAGTGGCAACAAGCGGTGTATACAAAAGACAGAGACTAAATAAGTTTGAGCTTATAACTCGCACTTAATGGGAATTCCTGGTTCACGGGAAATAATTGTAAGTCCCAGTCCACAACTCATTTGGAGTCCAACTGCTTACCCATAACTCTTGGTACTGGTTAGATGTATGTTGAACCATTCAGTGTAGCCCATATGCAGCCACTTAGCTCCAAACCTGTTATTGCTCAGTCTGAAGTGTTGCTCATTCATGGTATCCCTCTCAGAATGTTTTCTTCTGCTGCGTATGGTCGCAAATAAACCCCCCAATATCCATCCCTGCCCCATCCTGCAACGTGCAGCAAGGACCTATTTTGCGAATAGGTGGAATTAGACCATGGGTGTCATGAAATGGATAACACTTTTATAATATCGAATGTACAAGAATGGAATTCACTGATAGCGAGAATGTAAACGTATGTATCACCTTTACAAAGATTGTTAAAGGGAGGTGCCCAGTTTTCTTTGTAAAACCTTAATGGAAAGAAATGGAGAATTGCATCAGTGTAATAAAATAGTTATTTTACAGTGTATACACTAGAATTGTCTGAAAGCATTTTACACGCTTTTAATCCGTAAAGATCCGTGGTTAGTGCTGGTGCTCCATTAGAGTGGGTTTTAATGCTGAGTCTTGTCAATGGCTATCTGAAGTTTACTTTCATATACATGAAATGTAGACCTGTAATATAGACATTCACCTTCTCATTAGCAGTTAACCAATGCAGCTTGCCCAATTTCAGATGCTAATGCAACAAGAGGAAACATTTGTGGGTCTGGATTTAACATTTTATCAGGTAGGCACTTTCAGAGGTAACAATTTGCTCAGAACAGCCTTAACACTAAACCTAGGTTGGGGAGCATGCACTGGTAGAGCATGTTGCTGCACCCACCACATGATGAAACACCTCAGGATCCCAATTGCCAACACCCCAGACAGACACGTGGTCCAGTCCCACCCTCCAGAAATGACCATATATCTGCCGCAGTCAGGTATTATGTGTGCCTTGTCCAGCCACTCGGATCCTCAGCAGTGAGGATTCTGTGAACTGGATCGCCCTCTGAGAATTATGCCACATGGCTGTAGTCCCATATCTGATGTTACCTCAAAATACAGGTAATGGTCTTTTATTCATTACTCCATGAGCAACTGCTCATTTGACATAAAATCAAAACAGCAGTACCCAAAGATTCTCCAAAGAAACACACTACCAAAGGAGTCAGTCTCGGATCACTGGATAGTGTCCATGTCTCACAAACATATAGCAAAACAGGGAGCACCAGAATGCTAAATACTTGGACAGTGCAGAGATATCAGGAGCGCCACACACCCCTTTCTAGTAACCTCAAGACCTCCCATTCTCTCCTAATCTGTCTACTGTCTTCATAGGAAAATTCACCAGAGATGTGAATGTCGCCACTGAGGAAAGTAAACTTCTCAACAAGGTCGACATTCTCTTTGCAGACAGACACACTTCTGACGGCTGTGCCCAAGAGGTCATTAAAGGCTTCACTCTTGATTTTAATCCAGAACACTTGCAAGCCCAGACACTCAGACTCCTCGCTCACTCTTTTGAGAACCCCGATCAGAGCCTCCATTGACTCCAGAATGATCACAGCATCTTTGGGAAAGTCAAGATCAGTGAATCTCTCTTCAGCAACAGATCAGCCTCAAGAACCGTATACCCAAAGATGTCTAGTGTGCTAGCTGGAGGATCATCTTTAAACAGCTGCTCAATGTAGCCAGCCCAGCAGGTAACAACTGCAGCATCATCTGTAAGGACCGTTCCATCACCTGCCTTGACTGTGATTCTGAGGAACAGATTCAAATGTGCATAGTGCTTTGATTCCTTTGTAAGCAGGAAGCATAATCTCCTTGGACTTGTACTGTACACATTGTGCTATATAATATTACATTCTGTTAGCCTTCTTAACACCACCTAGGCAGCCGATAGTGTTGAGTCCACTACGACTCCTAAATTCTTCTCATGATGAGTACTTTCTATTTTCATACCTCCCATTGTGTATTCAAAACCTAACATTTTACTTCCTACATGTAATACTTTAATGACACATTACATGTATTGACATTTAATTCCATCTGCCACAAATCTGCCCAAGCCTGTGTGCTCTCCAAGACCCTCTGTAATGATTAAATGGATTCCAGATTATGTGCCAATCTAGCTAACTTGGTATCATCTGCAAAGTTTACCAGCTTGTTACTAAATGTTCCTATCAAAATCATTTAAAAAATGAAAGCATAGTAGAACTGGCAATTGCAAAATAAACAGGATCATCTTTAAAAGCCATGTAAAGCAACAAACATGTATAAAACATGTAACTACATAGTTTTTCTCCTTTTCTCCCATACAATTTTGATTGATTTTATTACTGTATATTATGGGCTACATTCAGTTAAAAGGCTTGTTGTTCTGTGAAAAGTATAACTAAAGTTGTTTTTTAGTTTCTAAAATAAAACATTTTATACTTCAGTTTCACTTCTTGACTTGAAATACTGAATATTAAGTTAGAATGTGCTATTGTTTTGGTGTACTTAGTAATTCCATCCATCCATCCATCCATCTACTTTCTTACCTTCTTAGGCTCCAGCTACATGCAGCCTTTAAACTGGACTTTCATTGGACTGAAGGCTTTGATGGATATACCACTATGTCACAGAGCACTCTCATTTACACATTTGCACTCATGCACATACAGAGCTGTTGATCAGTCTAATGAAAATGTATTTGGGACATTGTACAAAAAACTGAATTGCCTATAGACACATGTGAATGAACATAAGGAAACATGCAGACTTACAAAATAAAAGAAATATTCCAGATTCGAATCCAGTCAGCAAGAGCTGTAAGCCTGAAACTTTTACTTGTATGCTCATTATTGTGCTTTGAACCTGATTAAGTGCATTAAGAAATAAATGAGACTATTTATAAACTGGTTAGTGACTGAGGCAATGATCTGTTAAGTAAAAGGTTTATAAGTTCAATTGTCATCAAGTCACTTAACCCACAGTTATTCAATTATAGACATATGTAAATATTTAAAAAATTATCACTTTAGTATGTTATTCAATCATTATAGAAAACTTCTGTAAAGGAATGTATTATGTTTTGGTTTTGGTGTTTTGTGGCCCAGTGTTTATTATTTTTTTAAATAGATCTACCTACTTAATTAAATGTGATCTGTGATTTTAAAATAAATCCATTAAATGATAACTAATGATAGGAAAATTCATATTGGCTCTCCATCAAGAAAGTTACCATATGAATCAATTTAATTTCACCTTTCTCTCACCTTTATTTTACTGACGAGTATTTTAGTTTTGTTATAGTACCATTTTTGCATCATTAGATCTGCCAAATCTAGCTTACACTGCTCAATGGGATTCCAGGATGTATCTACATCCCACTCTTGTGAACTTGATTCCCAAGGAGAGCTCACTAAAGTGTTATTTTTGAAAAAAGCAGTTGAAATCTTTAGGCAGATTTCAACAAGCCCTGCTACTGTTTACAGTGTAACTGAATCTTCTTTGATCTCTTATTGTTGTTGGCTTGTGCATTTGGCAACACAAAGCAATTTTCTCAAAGAAAGCCCTAATCAAAGTCTATCAGGAAGTCTGGATGCCATTACCACTCACTTGCCTTTATATATAAAGTAGCGGATGACTAAATCTCAGCAATGTATTTGTTTATTAGGGATTGCTTCAGGGCTGTAAAAGTTAGATAAAACTTACTAACTCAAGTCATGATTGTTCAGTCTGAAACATTAAGCTTTTCAGCCTTCACCCTTCTGTAATGTATATGGTCACTTTAATGTTTAGAAAATAATAAACCGTTACTTCAACAGCCACAATTAAGTATTCATAGTTTTCTTTTCTGCTGTAACATAAGCAACACGGAAAAGAGATATCAGCAAGTTATGAAACAGATGGCTTATTCTTTTGAGTATTTAAACAGCATAAGGCACAATGGGGACTGTGCTTGCAGGATCAAACCCATTTTTAAAAACAAATAAATAAAAATGATAGTAAAGGTTATGGCTTCTGGTATGTATGGGACAACATATAAATGAGTGTATGGGACACCTAGCTATTCAAGTGAAAGCATTCTTTCAAGATAAAAATGGGGACATTTTAACAAATGTTGACATAGTAAAATTTTAGGATATATAACAATTAAGCATTCAATAAGTTAGTCGGTAACACCATGGTTTTTATTTGACTGACTAATTAAACCGACTAACAATTATTACTTAGCAGCTGGAGATGTTGCCAACAGGGTAGAGTGATGTTGGCCAGAGAGGATGAGAGCAGGCAGAAAAAATGGCATCTTAGTCTGTTAGAACATTAATAGAGCATGTCAATAATTCTAGTTTCGTATGAATCTGCTGATAGCAGTGAAATGCAAGGCAATGTCCTGAGAATCAAATTCACAGTTTGATTTGTGATCCTGAAAATGTAAAATATTAACTAAATTTGAAGTGGACAACTCAGTGTTATTTCTATTTTCAGGGTGATATCTGTCAAAAGAAATAAAAATATCACTTTAACTGAACAACACATCAAATTATGTTGAATGTTCCCTTTGAGAAGGGGCATTTACTGACAAATTAATTTTCCTTGTTTTTTCTTATACTTTGAAGTAGGTTAGTTCTTTAATATTATTCGGTTTGCAAAGTAATATAAATAAAAAAGTTCAACTTTAATGGTGCCTCCTTCTCAAAACGGCAAGTTTGCATGATAAAGCAGATGTATTAATTTGTGTAGCCTAATGCAATATTTTTGTTATTACTGTATATTACAGGGGCCTTTATTTTTGTAATGGATATGGACTTCATTTATCTCTTCTCTTCAGTTACTTATTTTTTTCCATTACGTCTAGACTGAAGCCATCAGGGAATATTGCGTGTATTGCAAAATAAATAAATAAATAAATCCAGGGAGCCTGTTGTAATTTTTTTATCAAGTGCATACCATGGACTCAAATTTCAGATGTGCTTTGGTAATAATTACAGAGCAGATGTCTTCCCATAGCACTAGTCACAAACAAATAGTCGTTTAGATGGAGTAAAGCTTTGGTTTTCAGGTTTTACTAGAGTATTGTACTGAAGGAGCTGTGTCACCAGACTCCACTAGGGCTTGTGAAATGTTCAGCACCTCTCAGTACATCTTTAGTTACTCATTTAAACTTTCTTTTAGGCGCAATTTCAGAAAGGACCAGCATTAATTATAAGTTGTAAATAATAGTTTGCCTAGTTTTGTTATATGTACTATTTTTCATAAAATAGAATGATAGAACAACATTTCAAAGTAGTTCTTTTTATTTTGGCTTAAAACATAGGCTGTAGTTTATGGATTGTCAAAACTTGCATTTATGTAATCCTGCATTTTTCAAAATATGCAGATTAAATTAGTCTTTTCCTGCTTGATAATGTAACATTTTAGTGGATCTCCATTAATCATCATGTGCAGCTTTGCCAGTAACGCCAGGAAACCGACATAGGCTAGTTCCTGTTTTTCTTTTTTCCCCCATTTCATTTTTCCAAAGGTTCTAGAGGTACTGTATTTCTAAAACTTGGTTGCTGCTATATATACTGCTCAAAAGAATTAAAGGAACACTTTTTAATCAGAGTATAGCATAAAGTCAATGAAACTTCTGGGATATTAATCTGGTCAGTTAAGTAGCAGAGGGGGTTGTTAATCAGTTTCAGCTGCTGTAGTGTTAATGAAATTAACAACAGATGCACTAGAGGGGCAACAATGAGATGACCCCCAAAACAGGAATGGTTTAACAGGTGGAGGCCACTGACATTTTTCCCTCCTCATCTTTTCTGACTGTTTCTTCACTAGTTTTGCATTTGGCTACAGTCAGTGTCACTACTGGTAGCATGAGGCGATACCTGGACCCTACAGAGGTTGCACAGGTAGTCCAACTTCTCCAGGATGGCACATCAATACGTGTCATTGCCAGAAGGTTTGCTGTGTCTCCCTGCACAGTCTCAAGGGCATGGAGGAGATTCTAGGAGACAAGCAGTTACTCTAGGAGAGCTGGAGAGGGCCATAGAAGGTCCATAACCCATCAGCAGGACCAGTATCTGCTCCTTTGGGCAAGGAGGAACAGGATGAGCACTGCCAGAGCCCTACAAAATGACCTCCAGCAGGCCACTGGTGTGAATGTCTCTGACCAAACAACCAAAAGACTTCATGAGGGTGACCCAAGGGCCCCATGTCCTCTAATGGGCCCTGAGCTCACTGCCCAGCAGCATGCAGCTCGATTGGCATTCGCCATAGAATACCAGAATTGGCAGATGCACCACTGGTGCCCTGTGCTTTTTACAGATGAGAGCAGGTTCACCCTGAGCACGTGACAGAAGTGAAAGGGTCTGGAGAAGCCATGGAGAATATTATGCTGCCTGTAACATCATTCAGCATGAGCAGTTTGGTGGTGGGCTAATGATTGTCTGGGGAGGCATATCCATGGAGGGTCACACAGACCGCTACAGGCTTGACAAAGGCACCTTGGCTGCCATTAGGTATCAGGATGAAATCCTTGGACCCATTGTCAGACCCTATGCTGGTACAGTGGCTCCTGGTGCACGACAATTCCTGGCCTCATGTGGTGAGAGTATGCAGGCAGTTCCTGGAGGATGAAGGAATTGATACCATTGACTGGCCACCACACTTTCCTGACCTAAATCCAATTGAACACCTCTGGGACATTATGTTTTGGTCCATCCAATGCCACCAGGTTGCACCTCAGACTGTCCAGGAGCTCAGTGATGCCCTGGTCCAGATCTGGGAGGACATCCCCCACAACACCATCTGTCATCTCATTAGAAGCATGCACCGATGTTGTCAGGCATGTATACAAGAACACAGGGGCCATACAAAGTGCTGCGTACAATTTTGAGTTGCTGCAATTAAATTTTGGCAAAATGGACTAGCCTACCACATAATTTTTTCACTCTGATTTTTGGGGCGTCTTTGAATTCAGGGCTCTGTAGGTTGATCATTTTCATTTCCATCAAACGATGTGGCATCCTTTCGTTCCTAACACATTACCCAGTCTATATCAGTATAGATATCCAGGAGGATTTCTTTTTCCCATTGAGATCTGATGTGTTTTCAAAGTGTTCCTTTAATTTTTTTGAGCAGTTTATGTGGAACAAGTGCTGGTCTCACAAAGGCCATGGTGATCTTTAGGGCTGCCAAATTTCTCCAGAAACAGGGTTTGAATATTCACATTAAAATATGCAAGTATTCAAATACATTCAAACTTACCTTTAGTATTGTAGGTGCTGCTCATAGATTTGCTTTTTATACATCTTATTGTTTTTTATTTTGTTACCTGCAATATATCTGCAAGCATGATCTGCCTTTGGCTCAATTGCTTAAACCATGCAAGTTTAAATTACAACCTTTTAATGCATGTGTCACTTGAAACACAATCCTCCACAGAAATTAGATTGTGATTGGGTATAAATTGACATGATCTTTAAGAGAGCACATCGTACATGGAAAAAATGTACAAAGAATCACTTGCAATTGCTTAATGCTATAGCGCGTCTTTATGTGATCCAAATAAATAACATGTGAGCTATAGTGCGTCTTTATGTGATCCAAATAAATAACATTCGAGCTATAGCGTGTCTTTACGTGAAAATAGCAGTGTAAGATGTTGGGGGATCGTGAACGCGACTGAGAGAATGAAACTGAATAAAAAAAAAAAAAAAAAGCTGACCTTTACAAGCATCATACATTTACACCGGCTGTTACAGACTGACTGAAATAAAATGTATCTTTTTATTCTAAAATAGTAAGACTAAAAGTTGCTCACTTCACAAAACGGACTAGCCGGGGATCGAACCCGTGAAGTTTTGATTACCAGTCAACAGCTGATATCACTGCGCCAACGAAGCAGTCATAGTAAATGGGTATCAATGTCGCACCCTAACGCATGTTTTTTTTTTCTGCAGTTATATTTTTGAATAGAAGCGCACTTGTTCTGTTATATTTGTACCATTTGTGAAAGTGTTTATTTGATATTTGGAAATCAGGCTTAACACATTATACACTTCATGTCTACATTTTGTCAATTATTACTAAAAAATAAAAAACGTTTCTGTTTTAAAGATGTGTTTACTGTACATAGATTGTTGTAGACACAGAACACACATGAAATGCATGTGTTCCAAATAGCGATATCGTATTTATAAAAGGTGTCATTTTGCTTGACTTCTCACTCTATACAACTCCAAGCAACTGACTCGCAGGTAAACAGACTTAAGCTGAGAAAACTGTGCGCCGGTGGAGGATGTGACAGCAAACTGCTTGCTGTTTGCTGCATATCAACACATTTAAAGGACAAAAGACGGTGATGGAGAGGTGCGAAGCGATTTAAGGTGGGACGGATCTACGAGTTTTTTCGTAGGCTCTGGTAATTCTAGTGTTAAATATAAGCTTGATATTCTGAGTGATGTGTGCTTTTTTTCAAAACTTTTATAATAAATCTGTATTTGTAAAGCATTAAGTGGTTATGAGTCATGCAGTGTTGCTTAAAACTCTCAGATGAATTAGAAAATACAGCCCTTAACAAAATGGGATTCTCATTGCATAGAAAGTGGCAAAATTAAATAGAGAATGGGACCAAGGATAGGAAACAGTGTCTGCAATGCACGTAAAGTGCCCAGAGAATACAGCTTGTGTCTGTTCAAGCATGTTAATATGCTTTTTTTTCTATTTTTGCTCCTGGAGGTCATTTTGACTGTCAGTATCCCTTTTATTAAATTGAGCCACTGTAAAGCCTGTATGTGTTTCACAAATGAAACAACTGATTGTATGCGTTATAATGGCCTTTAAGTATTTCCTTTATATTATTATTCATTTAGTAGATGTCTTTATATGTAGCAGCTTAGAAAAAAATCTGTAAAAATTAGTTTGATTATTAGGAAACTATTAAATAATATACAGAAAATTTTTAAAGCAAAGCACAACAAGCGTAGGTGGTAGATCAACTATATCAGACATGGCTTGAGAAGCTGACTTGTAGGATGTCAGTTCAGTGTTACGTACAGGAATAATTGGTCAAAGAATAACATACAGGACAAAGCTTAACTGAATTTCCCAGTTTTTGTCCCCATTACAGTCAGAACAAACATGTACTATGTTGACCAGAATTATTTTTAAATTATGCCTCATTTTAGGCCAGTGTTTTCCCAACCTTTTTTTTTCCTTTGGTAGCACACTTTTTGTAACCAAAATCATTCCAAGGCACACCAGTATCTTGCTAACCACAAACACATTATATCTCCTAAAACATGCTCAGCTGACCAAAGGGCCAGGACTATGGATGAAGTCGGTAATAAAGCAGCTCTGAGATCAGTGCTTAGAGACAAAGCACTTAGTGAGCATTTTGGTGGCATCTCCAAGCTGCCTCACCCTTTTGTCCCTTCCTCTCTGCCTGAAAGGCAACTCGTATGCCCACTATTCTCCAGCTCTGTAAGGCTTGCCGGGGACCACACACCCATGGCAGATGGACTCTAGCAGCCTGAAAACACGTCTGTGGTGCTTAAAGTGCTGTGTCTGCAACATAGCGATCATAGAGCTGCTTTTATGCCAGCTTCTTCAGGTAGTCCTGTCCTTCTCAGACAGGTTTTCACCACCTGAGGAGGTTATCCCTCTCTGTTTCAGACCCAGGTGCACAACATTATTATTTCCATGGCACACCTGGGTAGCTCTTATGGCGCACTACTGTGCCACAGCACACTAGTTGAAAAACACTGCTTTAGAGAATGCGTGTGTCAAAGGATCAACCAGTTCAGATTATGTGTGAAATTGTGTGTTAACTAAGGATGCTAAATGAGGATTATGGACACCAAAAAGGCTTTCTTAAGTAGTAATTTCTGAAGTTGCTTTAATAATGCAAAACTAGAAATATGGCAAGTTATGGCAGTTATTTTTTCCATTACTACTAATGTAAAAGGAAATCAGGTTTTAAGTGCGATAGATGGTTAACCCTTCAGTCAGAATGCAGCAGAAAGTCATGGATTTCAGGTTCAACAGTAAATCCAAATATAATAATCAGCAGCAAAACAGTACTTTTATAGTGCTGGAGAAATATTTAAATGTCTGTTCTTGGTAAAACCATAAATCCAATAGTTGAGCTGTAAGATGAAAAAAAAATCTGTCTTAAATTGCATTGTGTAAGGTTGTATTTAAAAAAACAGAAGCTTGATCACGGAAGTCGTGCAAAAACAGATCTGTAAAAAACAGCAGTATTGCATAGCATTTCTGGAGTAACGTGATGGTGAAGTTAGTGGGAGGTACATCAAACAACCCCTCTTTTACATTTGAACATCAGTTTATGCCTTTTAAAATACTTTTATGATACAGTACATTCAAATTATATTCGAATAGTGACATTTGATCTGATAGCCAAAGTGATGTTGCAGTCACTAAATAGTTATGCCTTTGTTATCTTACAATTTATATGCTTCTAATTAAAACAGTTTTGCTGTATCCATTGTTTTAAAACACTCATTTAATAGTTTGAATTTATTTTCCTTGATACAACATGAAGTGACAAGCATAATAGATAGATAGATACTTTATTATCCCCAATGGGAAATTCACATACTCTAGCAGCAGCATACTGTATTAAACAATATTAAATTAAAGAGTGATAAAAATGCAGGTATAACAGACAATAACTTTGTATAATATTAACGTTTACCCACAGATAGAAGACAAAGTACAGTACATGAAAAAAGGTCAAATAAAGGCTAATAGCAAAAAAATCCTCCATAACATAAACAAGTGCAAAAATATAACCTGAAACAAGAGCATAAGAAGCAGCTTAAAAAATGTACTAGAATATCTTCCTTTGAATTTACTATTTGGGTAAGTATGAAAATATCCAGCTGTAAAGTTTGATATATCATTAAAGTGTAATGAAAAGTCAGATGGAACCACACTATTTATCACGATTGCTTTCGTTTTTCTTTTAGGAAGATGTCAGCAAATAGGCACATTATGTGTTTGTTTTGAAATCAATATGTAACATATTGTGGATAGTAAAAGGCAAAGGGAAGATGAGAAAAAAATTGCTTGTGAGGCATTCAGACCATATTAGATTGCAATACACTAAAGAAATACACAGTAAAGTTACAGTTTAAGGTGGTACATGTTATATTAGTAACACAGCACCCCAGATCACTCCGCAAGGTTGCTGCAGTGTCCTTCACTGCTGTCTGATGTCACCGTGGCTCTTTTCCTGACAGACGTGCCACATGCTCAACAGACACAAAGCCAAATAACGTGGTGAAGGAATCCTGAACCTCCAATTATTTGGTCATGTACAAGTCTTTGTTGCACTCAGATTGTAATGACCACTCGGCCTGTGTAATGTGCTTCACTGTCCATCAAAAGTTGTAACTGATCCTTTTTTACCAGCAATGCCACTGTGCTCGTCATGTCAGCCAAGGTGTGCATCCATGTCGCTGCTTACCATGAGGATTACCTGAAGCTGAATTTCGTTGCTGCGGTACCTCACATGTCCTATTTATGAGTCAAGTTATGCATATCAAGTCATAAGCGGTTGATCGAGGCTCTAAGCCCAGGGGTACACAAGTTTTTGCGTGCCAGATAGAAAACCTTTAGCATTGTATGTATAGATGTTATCTCTACAAACTTTAAAATTATGGCTGAAGCATCCCCGAACATTATACATACAAAGTCCCTAAATGCAAATGGCCCAGTGCAAGGCACCTCTTATGGAGCTACAAGTTTTTAATCTGTGAAAAGGGGCCTTATTCAGAGAAACTGCCCAGTAAAACCAGAGGAGAAAAACGCTTTGCATTCTTGCAGCTACAAATTGTAAGGAATGTAACAATGATTTAAAAACAATTCAGATCTGTGAAAACTCAAATCGATATTAAACACTACAGTAAACTATAGTATATGGCATGGTCTCTGAATATGCTAAAACAGTGCAATTTGAGTGTTTGTTTTTCAAATAGCTTAATCTATAACAACTGTATATTACCTGCCTAATTCTCTACTGTAAATTAGTACTTTCTGGCTGGTTCCCTATAGGTTGCTCACAGAACCCAAGTGGTACTTTGTCAAACAGAACTATGCTCAACAGACTGTAAATCTTGGTTATTATTGTTTGACGTGTATAGGTCAAGCTTTGGCTTGATAATAGAGAATAACGTATAGAAACCAGGAAGTATTTCTTTCCTTCTTCCCTACTGTATACTATTGATCTCTGCCTCCATTTCTAACATGTCTATTCTTTCCTTATTCTTATTTCCCAGCTCAACCTTGTCTGTCCTAGGTTGGACATCCCTGTTGCATAAATTCTCAATGTATTCCATCCATTCTCCTATAAATTGCTGCTTACTCACTTAATATTATGTTCTTTCTGTCCTTAAGATATTTGCCTTTTTTCCTAAAATGTTAATGTTATTGCTTTATGGCAGTTTATAAAAATATATTCTACTATTTTTGTTTTCTCCCTGCTCTTGGTTTTGAAATATGGCTTCCTACATTGTTACCATGTATTGTCATCTGGTTTCTGGCTTCTGCCTTGTACTAAGATTAATTTCTTTACATAAATTTTTTCTGATCTTCTTTTATCCTGAGCACTTTCTAACATCCTAGACAATAGATATCATCTTCCAACTGTATGCTCCTCCTCTCTTTCCACTCTGTGTCTGCATTTCTTCCATTATGAGCTGTGTTTTGTAGCCTTTTTTCAATGTGCACTTGTAATTCTTCTGCAAAGGTTATGGGTAGGGACAGATGTCAAAGTCCACAGGTTCCTGGCACTGACAAGACAACAGGCCTCCCTTTCCCAACTGCTTAAGCCAGCCATAACCAGCCTACATACATGTCAAATAAAGGAGAATTATTTAACCAAATGCTGATGCTTATTTGTATTGACAGGACATTAAACATAATTTAATAACTTCATTATAGTAGCGGAGTAGATGGCATATTCTACATAATTTCCACAAAATAATTTGCATTATGATTACAATAATTGGGAAAACCACAAAAGCTTATGTACACGTTGCATTCAGTAATAACATACACATACAGTAAAACCCCACAATAAAATAACCTGTAATAACACAAATTGGTAAGTAACAAAATCATTGCTTGGCTGCCTTCCTTCACCACTAAATATCACAAAAGCACAATCACTAGTTTGCTCAAACTGAGACTGCCCTCGCTAAATCTGAATCGATAATGCAGCACTAGATTTTGCTGACATTGCTAAGTTGTGTTCTAAATGTCCAGTGCTGCAGCCAGTAGGTAACTGTACCTGAGTGATTCTGTTGAGATACAAACTGTACCATTATAGCCATCAGCATTATCTAACCATTATCGGCAATATTACCAGGTCTAAATACAGTATAAAATGCAAATAGAGAAGTAGTATAGAATAATAATTGATAATCACTTTTCCTACCTCAAGAAGGCTACTGTCTTGCTTTGCTCCTTAGAAATTCATTATCAATGTCAGAAAGTGAAAGTTTTTAGTCATTTCACTCGCTGGTTACTAGAGAGAGCGACTTCAAACAACTTTATGTTGTCCTTGTTTGCAGCTTATTTTTGACCCTGTAGGTGGATTAAAATCCTAACCACCACATGGCTGAACTATTGGTTCAGCTTCTGAAACTCTGTTGGTTTCATTTTCATGAGTCACCTTAGTCCCACCGACTTTTGGTCCACAGTGCCTGGGTCCGAATGGCATTACTGGGGATCCATTTATTGATATGAGAAGTACAGTACTACTGCAGTTTTAATAGAGCATGGCTAAACTGCACCAAGTCTGGTTTAACATGAATACCAAGGGAGCAATGACTGGTGATTCCACATTCCTTTTGATCATGAATTGGAAGTACAAACTAGGAAAGTCTTTTTTGATTGCTCAGTGTTGAATTTTATTATATTCACGATTATGAACTGCAATGACTTGTGCTTTGTGGTATTGCTTATTGCAGTAGTCATTTTACAAATGAAGACTTGCATGTCTCACTTTCACAATGCAGCAGCCTCTGAGGACAACAGGTTTAGTGTTTTCATGTAGTTTTTCTAATGGCACAATACTGGGGTTGCTGCTGTATGTGTTAGCCAGTGACACGACACAGCTGCTGTTCTGATCAAACCATTAAATGAAGGAAATGATGTAAAATGCCTAGAATACGCCTGGTGATGCTTTTTAAATTGCACTTGTGGATACTTTAAAGAGCTGGCTAACGGCAAAGTTCACATAGATAAAATCTTCTGTTGATGTCATCTAAGCTTACTGGAGAAGTTATAGTCTACAGAAGCTATTTGGTATTGCAGCTGTTACAGTATTTTTAGTAGTTATTTACCTAAATCTGATTCTTTACTCAGGATGTTATGTGTATATATACTGCTCAAAAAAATAAAAAGAACACTTTTTAATCAGAGTATAGCATCAAGTCAATGAAACGTCTGGAGTATTGATCTGGTCTGTTAAATAGCAGAGGGGGTTGTTAATCAGTTTAAGCTGCTTTGGTGTTAATTAAATTAACAACACTATAGGGGCAACAATAGAGACAATCCTTAAAACAGGAATGGTTTAACAGGTGGAGGCCACTGACATTTTTTCCCTCCTCATCTTTTCTGACTGTTTTTTCACTAGTTTTGAATCTGGCTACAGTCACAACTGGTAGCATGAGGCAATACCTGGACTGTACAGAGGTTGCACAGGTAGTCCAACTTCTCCAAGATGGCACATCAATATGTGCCATTGCCAGAAGGTTTGCTGTGTCTCCCAGCATAGTCTCAAGGGCATGGAGGAGATTCCAGGAGACAGGCAGTTACTCTAGGAGCGCTGGACAGGGTCATAGAAGGTCCTTAACTCATCAGCAGGACTGGTATCTGCTCCTTTGGGCAAGGAGGAACAGGATGAGCAGTGACAGAGCCCTACAAAATGATTTCTAGCAGACCACTGGTGTGAATGTCTCTGACCAAATAATCAAAAACAGACTTTATGAGGGTGGCCTGAGGGCCTGATGTCCTCTAGTTTTCCTGTGCTCACTGCCTTGCGCCATGGAGCTCATTTGGCATTTGCCATTGAATACCAGAATTGGGAGGTCCACCACTGGTGCCCTGTGCTCTTCACAGATGAGAGCAGGTTCACCCAGATCAGACGTGTAAGGGTCTGGAGAAGCTGTGGAGAATGTTATGCTACCTGTAACATCGTTCAGTATGACTGGTTTGGTGGTTGATCAGAAATGGTCTGAGGAGGCATATCCATGGAGGGACACACAGACTTCTACAGGCTAGACAACGGCACCTTGACTGCCATTAGTTATCGGGATTAAATCCTTGGACCCATTGTCAGACCCTATGCTGGTGCAGTGAGTCCTGGGTTCCTCCTGGTGCACGACAATATCTGGCCTCATGTGGCGAGAGTATGCATGCAGTTGCTGGTGGATGAAGGAATTGATACCATTGACTGGCCCCCACGCTCGCCTGACCTAACTCCAATAGAACACCTCTGGGACATTATGTTTTGGTATGATTTTGAGTTTGAGTTGAATGACATTTCGGCAAAATGGAGTAGCCTGCCACATCATTTTTTCAGTTTGATTTTCAGGGTGTCTTTGAATTCAGCCCTCTGTAGATTGATCATTTTCATTTCCATCAAAGGATGCAGCATCCTTTCGTTCCTAACACATTACCCAGTCCGTATTCCAGCAGGATTTGTTTTTCCCATTGAGATCTGATTTGTTTTCAAAGTGTTCTTAGTAGAACTCTACTTTAAGAAACACTGATGTAAGTTTCCAACCAGGTTTCTTTAAATATATTTTTATTTTTATTCAACTGAAGTCAAAGTTTAAGTCAAATTGTTATTTGCAAATGTGTTTCAATCTGAAGCCCATGACTTATTTTTTTCAAGTTAAATAGTTGTGTAAATGTACCTCAGCAATCATACCACAGTAAGAGCTCGTTAATACTTCACGCTCAGAATGCGTACACACATGCATTCCCAGCATTCTTTTGACGTGTCCTCTGAGCAGGTTCTTTGCAATACCAGCAAAAAATTGGGTCGTGTGATGAAAGTTGTCAGAGTCTCTGCTTACTATCTACATGTGATAGAAAGCCTCTTTGAGGATCCTACGGTATCAATGTGCCTGCTTCGATGTTTAATTAATGGTTCGATGTGTTGAAGCAAAATGGTGACATACAAATGCATTTGTGGTGCCTTTATATTCAATATTCATTGGATATTCCTCATCGTAATGACACAATACATTTTAAAAGTCTCACATACCATCTTCTGTGTCGTCTTTTTTTTTTTTTTGCACCTTCACAACAACAACAGAATGTACAGCGCTGTAAAAAAAACTAAGGACACATTGAAACGATGTATTTTGTGATTAAAGTGGAAATTTCATCTTTAATCTCAATATGTCCACTTTAACCTCGTAGTTTACTTTATCATTAAAGTAGACCGTCGTAAACGTCATCTTAAAGCCGACCCAGTTGTTAATCACAATGAGCTTCTGGGGCTTCCTCCTGACCTGACAGCAGCAGCAAGCAGCAATAGATCACCACGCAGAACACATTAAATGTATGATATTCCAACTCTCTGCACTTTTAGAATCTTTAAATTTATACTTGATATCACTTTCATAATGAAGTACATTAAAGTATGTTACATTTTACAGATATATCGTTAATTTCATTTAAATAATGAATACTGTTAATAATTACACACATGGGGGGGTGACATGATGGTGGAGTGGTAGTGCTGCTGTCTTGCAGGGAGTCACGTCGCTGGTGTTTCCTGCCTGGAGTTTGCATGTTTTCCTGCTAGGTTTCCACTGTTTGCTCCGGTTTCCTTCTAAAGATATGCAGATTTGGGTATTTGGTGATGCTAAAATGACGGTAGTGTATGTGAGTGCTTGTATTCTCCTTGCGATGAGCTGATGCCCTGTCCAGGGATTGTTTCTGCCTCGTGCCCAATGCTAACTGGATTGGGCACATACCTGGATTGATGGATATGATCATTAAACATCCTTTTCAGAGATATTGTGGCAAGATGTCATCGGAATTTAATGGGTGTTTCAGGCAATTCGCAACACACTCTGATAATATCTCACACTGCCACCTGGTGAAATCTTCCAGATTTACGTAAAAGCTTGAGTAGCAGAAGCGTCCGGTGGAGCATGTGTTGTGTCGCGTGAAGTATAAACCTGGCCTAATACTGGGCATACTCAGTTAAAACAAATAATACAAATTTAATTCTTAGTGAGTCCTTATCCAGCACTTCAGATAACAATTTTTTGTGACTAAAATATTGTTTGAATAAATTAGGGCTGCACCAATTAGTCGACGTAATTGACAACGTCGACTACAAAAAATCGACGTGGATTTTTTTTATTGTCGACACGTCATAAACAGAACCTTCAATAGACGCTCCAGTCACAAAGAACCACATTGGTTTTTGTAACTGCAATGCACTACGTGAATGTCTGAGGGCAGTTTTGTTTGTTACTGTTTGTCAAGACTGCACTCAGTCCTACCAACGAAGAAGAACGTCTGACGAGATGAAGAATGTAGAGGAAAATAAACGTGGTTGCAATGGCGAGTCGAATAGAGGACGGGGAAAGAGGTGGAAAAAAAATTGAGACAGAAATTTTATAAAGTGTGGGGGCACTTCATCGGAAAAGAAAAAAAAAGTTAAATGCAGATTATGCAAAGCAGAGCTTTCTTCTCATGGCAGCACCACCGCGATGAATGATCAT
This sequence comes from Polypterus senegalus, assembly GCF_016835505.1. Taxonomy (NCBI): domain Eukaryota; kingdom Metazoa; phylum Chordata; class Cladistia; order Polypteriformes; family Polypteridae; genus Polypterus; species Polypterus senegalus. Next base: position 67,504,271 of record NC_053168.1, on the reverse strand, counting down.
CTGAAACGCAAACATCCTGGAGCTGTGATGCCACCATCTCTTGAGAATTTATGCTGGCGCTGTTAGTTAGTTAGGGTCAGATCAGGAGGGGAGGGAGACTGTGAACGATACTGAGAAAATAAAAGTGAAAAAAGCTAACTTTTACAAATAACAAATTTACACCCGATCTGTTTGTTTTCAAATAGTATTGAATTAGTGCGATGATGTTTTCTGATTGGTACTATTCAGGTCATACAATGATTTCTTCAAAATGTCACATATATTTGTTTCTTTCTTTTTTTTTTTCCCCTGGCGCTATGCGCTGACACCAGAAGGCATGAGCTTATTCAGTGCTAGCAGGAGCACGCAGGTGGCTGGTTGCTTGTACTATAACAAGCTTGACCTGGCGGTGATCAAATCACATGTACTGTGTAATGCATGTACGGGGTCCATTGAAAAAAGAAGAGCATTCATGGCTCACCTTGCAGAGGAACATTCTTTCCTCTGCATGTCCTGGAGTCCTGTGCAGACTAGGCAAGATTGGGGAGGTGGGGTTGGGGGAGGTGGTCACTGATTACAGCCGCAAGAAGGTACGCAAATGAATATGAATAATGTTGCATCCGTGCCACAATGTTTTCCGAAATGTGCTATAAGGCAATAAAATGAATAATTCCAAATATCATATATACCTATGTCTCTGTTTTTTCGTCAGTGCGGCTTTGACATCACAGGCCATAAGGCGCATACTAATTCAGCGTAAGCAGGAACACTCAATAAAATTGAATAAAAAAAAATCAAGTGACAATGAGATACGAATAAGGCAGATTTGCCAGTGTTTGTGTGTCAGCTTTTATCCATCCAGATCAGAGAATTTCCTGTTTGATTGTCTCAAAACACCACTCACATCTACAGTTATTCCCAGTTTCAGATAAAAGGTAACTGCGTCAGATCCCTGGGGGGGCGGTAGTATGTATCGTGATCATGACTGAGAGAATAAAAGTGAAAAAAGAAAATGGTAACTTTTACAAGTACTATACCTTTACGGTGGCTGTTACAGACACAAATTAAATGTATGTGTTTATTGTATAATATTAATAAGAGCAACTCACTACTCAAAACGGTAAATATACGAGGCAGTCAGGATTTACCCAGGGGACTCTTGATTATAAGTCAGCAATTCTTTCCGGTGCACCACGGAAGCTATTGTATTGTCCTTGAACCTTTTATGAAAGTGTTTATTTGATGTTTGCACTTCAGGCTTTACACATTATATAGTTTATGTCTACATTTTGTAATTTATTACTAAAATATGAAAAAGTTTCAGTTTTAATGATGTATTTTTTGGTAAAGTTAAAGGTAGTTTTTTGTTTAAAGACTACGTGCACTTTAGTTTGTATTGTTTAATGTATTTCTATTTTATTGTGATGGTCACACAAATATAAAAACATCTGATTATTTTTAAATTCATATGTTTCACTTGGTTATTTTAATTTGATAATTGTTAATTTTAATCGTGTTAATGCAGAGACATCAGGGTGACATTCACAGGTTGACAGACCTGAGCAGATGAGGTAAGGACATGTACTGGAGCCCAGAACAGGATGTGCAACCACAGGTCACAGGCATCAAAATAGTCAGGCATGAAATAATCGTGACTAATCGAAAAAAATATTGAACGATTAGTCGACTACCAAAATAATCATTAGTAGTAGTAGCCCTAGAATAAATACAAATGTGCATTTTAAATTCTTGGGGATGCATTAAATATATGTGGCCATGTGGTTCATGTAGAAATATAAGTTTTCGCAACAATTCAAATATTCATTATGCAATGTGAAATCACCAGTTGTGTTAGGAATGTCTTTTGGACTGTCTGCATGAAATGAGTGTGACCTATTTTATTGAAATTTTGAAAGTTTTTTTCTTCAAGGAAATATATTATTGGTATATCTCTCTGGCCTACATCTGAATCATATTAGCTGACAACTATGTATGTCTTACTTGATTCAGAATTTGAAGGTGTTAAAAAAAGGGACCGTTCAGGACAGTAACTTGTGGTGAATCTTTTAGTCTTAAGGACACCTTTCCCACTATGGCTTGGAGATTTTTTTTAATCAGACATTTTAAACAGCTACTGACCTCATTAATATTTTTGAGGTCTCTTGCATGAAGCAGTCACTTCAGTTCAAGAAACATTCTGTTATCCTAAGTCCTGAATTTTCTGGCAATTAAATGTATTCTGGTTTGGCCTTTTAGTGTATGTTAGGTATATGTTTATAATCATTATGCTATGTGGACCAAAATTCCAAAAGGCTTCAGCTAATCTGCCAATACTCTAATACTCCCCAGTTCAATTTATTTATTTCTTTGTTTGATTTATCGATTTCTTCCATTGATCTTTTCAGTTTTGCAACCCACTCTTGAGGCTGTAAAGTAGTTTAAAACCTTTATAGTACCACTGTGAGCATCACATTAGGGTTGAGTTTTTTTTTTTGATCTGTTGTAGTCTTTTTATAGGCCAGACATAATGATTTATATTTACGCACAAAAATTCACTTTCTTCTTCTGTGTCATCAAACTGTTCTTCCTTTGTAGTCCTTCATCATCTTGGTGGTCTGTTGCAAATGTGAGATGAGCAGCAAAAGCACTGTTTGGAGTAGCTCACACACATGTTTAGTATGCTTCTTCACTACACTTTTCACTGTTTACCCTGGTGGACCCAAAAACACAAACATTAGGTAACTCTTTAAAAATCTTTAACTGTTAGCCTGGGGGTATTTATTCCTGTGGTATTTGTTTTCTATTTTCTGGGTATTGGAGGGAGTTTTCTTGCGTGACCATTCCTATCAAGAACAAGTTCATTTTTTAACTCTGCTTCCCGATCCTGGCATGCTATTTCTTAGCTTTTTGAAATGGAAAAATGGTGTACTACTTCTGTTATTATCATAGATGTGAATTTTGCTTTCATAGTGTTTTTACTGAATGTCAAGTTTATCAATATCTTAATAGACACAGGAGTGGTGGTTTATACTGCAGGTTGGGTCTATCTCTCTAGCCCCAAAGTTTTCATTTTACCTGTCCTTATAATTAGATTATTTTTGCATTTTTAATTTTTTTTTTTTAAAACCTACCTTCTGCCACACAAACCATTTGCCAAACAAGTGTTGCATAATGCTGATATGTTATTACTGATACTCAAAATGAAAATGACCAGGCAGCCAAAATTATACCAAAGAAACCACATGATTTTCACTGATCAGTCTTGCCTTTCTAGTTTATATTTATTAAGTCATTGTACTGTCATTATAGCATTTAGGATGTAATCTAATATTGGACCCATTTTTTCATTTATTGGCTGATTCCAATATCATAACTGATTGATCATGTATCTTTAATTTTATTATTACACTTAAATACAGTATAATCTTTATATTAATGGGTTTAAGACACGGATTCTTCTTTTGTCCCTTACCTGTCTGTTTGCCTATGCATGATGTCTGTATGATCCGTACTTAAGACTTATTTTACCATTGTCTCAGCACAGACTCTTTTTTTTTTTAACATCACTCTAGGCATGAAAGATATGCTTGGACGGGGGCAGTTTTAGTTTCTGTTATTAAAGTCTGTGCACTCAGAAATCGCATGTTGCTGGTAAAAATGAAAACTGAAAAGATGAAGAAATATAGTGTATTTCATGACATTTATTAGAAATGTGTTTAGTTTGACAACAGTAAATAAAATTAATATTTTATATGTCTGTTGGAAGGTGCATGTGCAGTGCACAAGTGGTGCACATGCTTCCTCCCAGCCTGTTTGAATAACTAGTACAGGAGAACACACACAGTGTAGATTTGCATCTAGGATTTGAAGTGATTTAACATAACAAATATTTACTTCATTACCGCAGGTAATGACACTAGCCTATCATACTCTATGCAAATATAAAGTAATCATACAACACATATTTTTCAGTTTTTTGGAAAAAAAGGACTGATGTTGAGGTATAGATATGCATGCCAAAAAATGCGTACTATATCAGCAATAAAAAAGATTTTAGCACTCAAGATGTGAGATAATGTTCTTTATTAACCTGTGATATCCAGCACCTGTCAAAGAAACAGGCTAATGTCACCAGTTCTTCGCTGTCTTTGTTTGCAGCCTTTGCAATTGTTCAGGAAGGAAGAAGAATTTGATTCCTAAATCTGCCACTTTTTTTAAGTTCTGCTTTGTGCATCATTTTAGGTCTTTACTTTTATTTTGCCTTTGTAATTGTGTATTGTAATTTAGCTTAACAAAAAGAATGCTTTGAGGTAAAGCCGTTAGACCTTTAATGCAAAATTATTTACACAACTCTGTCATTGAAGCTCCAGCCTTGAAAAGCAAAGGCTGCCATTTGGTTTTCAGGAAGGCTCAGCTCAGCTTGCTTAGCCATTTTCCTCTTCATTAAACCCACTGCAATAAATTGCTTGGTTATGAAGTTGTTCATTACTATTGAGATAGACATTATGCATACTCCGCCATTAATCACTTCTAGAATTTTCTTATCTCTTTTGGTTGCATAAAATTTCTCTAACCAAGAATTATTCCAGTACCTGACCTTTGACGGAGACATCTTTAAGTTGCTGAACTGAATATACAGTATATTACACTTTCATCATCTTGACCCTGTCTGATTATATGTAAATTCTGCAGAGGTTGATGCTCCAAGCTACTGAGTAAATTCTGTGTTCTTTTACACAAAAATACATTAATTCATCAATCTAAACAGAATAACAGAACACAAAAAAGTGCTATAGTGTTTTTAAGCACTAAGAATTATATTTTATTTACTTTATTAATTTCCATGAAATTCCAAGAGTGACTTCTTAACAGAATGTTCAGAGGGACAATGCTATTTTCTTGTTTGAATTTAAAAATGGTGCCCATCACAGTAAAATGCTAATGCATGTAACTGGTGACAATGAATATTGTATAGCAATGTCATTACTTGTGGTAGCCTCTTTCTCTTGCCCATGGATGTTCAATCTAAAATAAAAAAAAAAAAATCATTATTAATTATACAAAATGAGGCAAACAAATATTTAGCATTTGGGCAAGAAATTTTTATGGGTGCAAAATTTAGGGTGGCAATAGTGCTAGTCCCATCATGTGTTTTCTTATGAAGGCCATCATATTAGCTTATTAAGATAAAGCAACATTTTTGAGGCTCAGAAGGCATTTTTCACACAACAGATTATTTGGCAAACTGAATCTGCTGCACTTTGCGCTGTACTGGTTTTACATTTACATTTTTAAATTTGAAATTTGTATGTCCTTTTTTATTAGAAGCATAAGAACTGTTACATTTCTCTAGAGGTAGCAGAATTCTGCACAGTTCCAATATTGCAGTCTTAGGCCGGCTTGATGTTGCTAGCTGTTTAATTTTTCCCTTAAAATCAAGTGTATGAAAAACAGAGTTGCAAAAACTGATTTCTGCAGCTTGTATATACAAGAAGACAAGACTCAGATGTGTTTAACTGTCTTTAAGAATTCTCATTTTAGTTTTTAATATATTGAGATGTTAATTTAGATTGTCGGTACAATATCCTTTCTTGTTTAAAGTGAATAATTTTCTTTTTTCATTAAGTTTTTTTTAAAGATTTGAAAATATAACAATAATTACAGTGCACCTTTGCAAAAAGCTTCAGAAAGGATCTCATCCATTGACTATTAAGGACATCACGTGTTGTTTCTGTAGAGTCTAATTAACCCAAGTGCATTGAAGCCTCAAACATTCATGCATAAGCAGCCTAAAAATAAGCAACATAGTGTTGAATGAAATCATTAACTTTCCCAAGGGACTCTGTCATCTGGAAATCCTCCCCCCAATCCTGCCAGCACCTGAGTTCTTTGGAACATTTCCTCATAGAGTCCATTCTGGTTTTTCTACATAACTGAGTGTTAATGTAAAATTCAGAAAAAAATGCATATTGCTTTTGATTTTTCTTTCCTCTAAGTTAATTTTGTTCCCCATCAATAATCTCTTTTATTGTCTTGATATATGTTGTGATTTTGCGCCTGGAACCTATTAAGGCTATGTCACATTGATGATTTTTCCAGAGATTTTCAGTCGTAGTCTTCATTTAATTAACTTTAGCAAGTCAGAGGTGAATGGCGGTGCACTTCTGTGAAGCCAGTCACATAATGTGGCCTACAGAGTGACTCACTCCAACTTATCTATCTATCTAGAGTAAGACTTGCTCTGACAAAATCAAACGGGTTTAGTTGTAGAGGCAGGCTGTTTGTGCATAAAAGCTAACAACCAAAGAATGCTTTCCTTGAAGTACAATACTTATAATACAATGCCAGGAATAAGAAACATGGGGTTTTTCGATCTCACAAGGAGAAAAGAGGCCTGTGGGTCTGATGTCTCACATTTTACCTAACATGACAGAATAAAAGAAGTAGAAAAGGGCGGAGACTGCAGTTTAACTCACTGTACCTGTTATCCCCTCATACAGCACTGGCTCCTTCAGAATGAATGTTATTGACTGTCACAAAAAGGGGTGAGCATGACTGAGCTGGATGGTTGACACTATGTAACATGGCTGGTAAATTTCAGTTATTTAAATTGACATGGCTCAGCGATGCCATCAGCAACTACGGTCGGCAATTCTGACATATCCACAACTAGAGGAGACTTTTCTGATAAATCTGTAGAGTGTCATTCCTCATTTAACCTGTGCCCTTAGTTTGTTTACTAACTTCTTGATTGAAAGAGTAAGATGTCTCTTTTTTTTTTTTTTGTTTTAGTCTTTTTTTTACCTTACAGTTAAACCGATTGATGAGGTATCAATAAACTGTGGCTTAATTTCATTCTTAGTTACTTTTCTTATTTTTTGCTACCGTACCTAGTAAACCTGTGAAACTAAGAAAATCAGTTAATGGTACACTAAGAGAGCCAGCTAGTTTATTAATAAAGAAACAATGTTTCTATTTTAACAGATTTAATAGTCTAGACTGGCTTATAAAAAAAAAACTAAGGTAAAATCTCTTATTCATAAGTTAAATTCTTTTATTTAGTGTATTATTCTTTAGCTTAGTAATAGTTCTAAAAGAAAACTATTTACAAATGTTAAATAACCTTTCAAGCCCTCCTTTCATATGAATTTGTAGAGATTCTTATTTTTGTAGTCTGCTGCAGTACTTGATTTTAGTATAATTACAGTAATCCCTCGCTATATCGCGCTTTGACTTTCGCGGTTTCACTCTATCGCGGATTTTAAATGTAAGCACATCTAAACATATATCACAGATTTTTTGCTGGTTCGCCGCTTTCTGCGGACAATGGGTCTTTTAATTTAGGTTACATGCTTCCTCAGTTTGATTGCCCAGTTGATTTCATACAAGGGACGCTATTGGCGGATGGCTTAGAAGCTACCCAATCAGAGCACGTATTACATATTAACTAAAACTCCTCAATGCTATAAAATATGCTTCCCGCGCCGTGCTTGTTCGCTTCTCTCTATCTTTCTCACTCTCTCTGCCTGATGGAGGGGGTGTGAGCAGAGGGGCTGTTTGCACAGAGGACACGGACACTCCTCTACAAAATGCCGCTTTATCGCGGTGCTTCTGTATACTTAAAAGCATGTATTGATTTTTTGATTGTTTGCTTTTCTTTGCGAGCGCTCTCTGACATTCTCTGCTCCTGACGCGCTCCTTTATGACGGCGCTCCTTTGAAGATAAGATATGTTTGCTTTCTTTTAATTGTGAGAAAGAA